>NC_136502.1:3248856-3301356 GCF_053919585.1 Euprymna scolopes
GGTGCTCTGTTCATCAACAATCTCCCCAACAGAGATCCTTGGGTTTTGTTTTACTTGTCGAACAATTTTCCGTTCATCTCTTGGGGAAAGCATCCTTTTTCTCCCTCTACCCTCTAAACTCATAACGTGGCCTTGCGATTTGAACTTGTTTATTATGGCTCTAACAGTGGATTTGGGAAGGTTTAGCTTCTTTGAAATCTTATCATAGCCCTCCCCATTGGTATGGCATGCTACAACAAGCTTCCTGACGTCTTCGCTGTGTTCCTTAGTTTTAACCATGGCGATTGAAAATTATAATTTAGTCACTTATAATAGTTTAAATAAATCGCTATCTAAAAATTATCTGAAAAAAATTATTCACTGAATTAGCGTTAAACAAGCATAATATGGCTATAAAAAAGTTCAGAAAGCACGTAAACCGGAAATTGATTGATATTATACTGATACTAAAAGAAAAACAAAGCCGTGCCAATAATTTTGAACAAGGGTTTTTTGCAATTATGTTTGTTGTTCCTTTGTTATTTATTTTTTCTAAAATCCGATTGCTGCATCGGAAAGGCCAGTTAAAAATACATAATATACTTTGTTATTTTCTTTAATTTAATCCCTTTTTTAGAATTTATTAGACAAAATTTAACTTTTATTTTACCGTGCCAATAAATATGATCATCACTGTATATATGTATATATGTATATATATATATATATATATATATATATATATATATATATATATATATATATATATATATATATATATATATAATATTTTCATTAATGCAGATTTCGTATTTATTATTATATTATATTGAGCTCAACATATAGTAATCATTTAAAAAATGTAAAAAGGATCTTGTTAATTCTTACAACATCCGGTCTTCTTGCTTGAATGGGTTTATCTGTTTGTATATCCATGTTCCATAGGATTTTGTGATTTTCGTGTTCAAATACTGTTGCCGGTTTATGCTTGTACCATTTATCTGTGCGTTCGAGATGCAGTTGCTTGCATAATTCCAAGTGTACTGCCCTCACCACTTGCTCGTGCCTATTCTTGTATTCCTTTTGGATCGTTTATTATATTGTTTTGTCTCTTTGCCCAGAGTCTGCATTTGCTGTTTTCTTGTGTTTTATCAATCTGTACTTTGATATGGTTGATTCTTATCGCATTATCTTGTGCTGCAGTTATTAGGAATTCAGTTTCTCGGTTTAAGTGTCCTTTTCGCGTTTATGTCCAAGTGTTTTCATTATTCCCATCTTTTCTCATCCTTATGAATCTTCCTGTAGTTGTTTCTCTTCCCATTTTCCTTTTCTCGTCTTATCTTTTATCTCTGTTTTCTATTCTTCTAAACGAGCTCTCTCAGTTCTTCTTTTGTCCACCCTATAAATGGTCCAGAGTATCTTACTAGTGATACTGCCCATGTATTTAGACCTTTATTTTAGGTTTCTGCTATTATCATTATTATTATTATTATTATTAGTAGTAGTAGTAGTAGTAGTAGTAGTAGTAGTAGTAGTAGTAGTAGTAGTAGTAGTATCGATATATTAATACGATAGCGTGTGTGTTCTTTTGTGTGTCACGCTTAAATCCGGGTCGTTTAATTGTTATGTTATTCTATTTCTTGTCATAAATAATTTTATCAAGAATTCTTCATAAGTTCTAGTTTCGGTTTCGATTATGGCTGAAGGAACTCAAGTTATATATATATTAGTTATATAGTTATATTAGTTATATATTAGTTTATATATATATATATATATATATATATATATATATATATATATATATATATATATATAAACTACTTAATTTACTCACATAAAATTAATATACGAAAGTATAGATTTATGCGTAAACTTTAATTATTTACTTCAAAAGTGCTCAATACGTAGGTAGAGCTAGTTAGTAATTTATAAAATATATATGGCGATTAACCTACACTGAATATTCCGCGTTTCATCCACTCTAGAACTCTTCAGGCTTATGCGCCTAAGCCTGAAGAGTCCTAGAGTGGATGAAACGCGGAATATTCAGTGTAGCTTAATCGCCATATATATTTTATAAATTACTATATATATATAATGTATACGAAATCTGAAAGAATTTAAATATCATATTTAAGCGTACTTTACAACCGGGCTTTACCGGGCGTTCGTGCTAGTTTAGATAAATACTTTTGCAGTTTTAACAAAAAAGCTACAATAATATCAGAACGTCTCCATTTACACTGAACATCTACAGAATGCCAACATCAATATATTACATGTGAATGAGTTCCCTGTGGAATTTCCACAGGTCCCGCTAGTTATTATCATTATTATTATTATTATTATTATTATTATTATTATTTGCTTTTTAAACTTTGAACTATTAATGCTCATTATATTTTTGTAAGCTTCTTTCTAACTTTGCATTTAGTGCATGATAATTTCAATTTTTATTTCGTTCAAATTTTGACAGTGCCATTATGTAAACCGGTGCTGATGAAAAGTCAACTTGACATTAATAAAGACTGTTCATCTCAGAAACGAGTGTACACCTGAAATGTTGTTCATAATTAATTCTTAAAACGTATATTAATAAATGTTGTAATTTTATGCATACCATTCAAATATATATATATATATATATATATATATATATATATATATATATATATATATATATATATTATGGCTAGCAAATAGCCACAAATAAGAATAGAACAACGGAGAACAGTTTAAAACATGTATTACATGAAAAAACAGAAAGTGTTAGTAATTCACCGAGCATGCGAAGGTCGCTCAGATCTCCTCTGGGATCGCCATGAGTAAAGTTTATGTGGACGATGGATTAGTCCATTGGGGGGGGGGGCAAAGCTGATTTCTCCGGGTATGAAATCAGTATCTTTCTGGAGCAGACCAGCAAGGGGTCTCTGCGCTTCTTTTTCTGTCGGACAGTCTTGGTTCTAACATGCCTTTTGGAGGTTCTATGTTGCATTGCCTGTTTGGGTAGCAGTTTATTCAATTCGGACTAAATAGATTTGAAGATTTTTATAGCAAACGCCCTTAACTTTTTAATAACCCCGTTTAAATCTTACTGACAAAAATATTTTCACAATAAAATCAATTCTATTTCCAGCCACTGTACGTGACAACTTTAAAGATTTTGTTTTTGTTTTTTCAAATGCGGTTTGTAAAGTTTTCGCCACGAATGCAAATTTATAATTGACACATCGGATCCAGTATCCAGCTGTAATTTCAGTTTGTTTTTGTTTTTTTAATTATCTTTGTGTAAATTCTCGTCAGTCTTTTGGGTAAATATTGTCTACCTGACTATTTTTTTCGGCCAAGTTTGCAACAGTTAATATTTTTTTCGAAATAGGCAGAATTTTCCCAATGCATTTCGCCGAATCTGTTATATGGTCTACGGGGTAATTTTTCTTGTTTTTAAAAAGTCCGTTCGTTTTGAACCTGTAGTTTGCCATATTCATTTTTCTTTTTATAGAAATAACACTTTGTTTTATACTGACATTGGACATATTCTTTTGTCTTTTTTTTCTGGAGGCGTTATTTAATTTTGTGAACACTTCCTCCGGGCTGGGTAATGGATAGTGGCAGTTTTCTAACGACCTGTTAAGTCCGGTCGAGAAGTCAGCGCAAACGCGGATTTCCGCGGAACATTTTTTTACGTAGACTGCTGAAGCAGCCCACTCACTCACTTCAATTTTATCCAATGTTTTCTAAAATGTCCAGTTCCTGATTTATCTTGTTCAGAGATGCGAACGGGACATTACGTTTGTTTGTTATTTATTTGTTGTTTTTTTTTTGTTTTGTTTTTTTCAGCTTAAAATTCGCGGCCATTTTTATGCATCTCTCAAGGCCAGAAGAAAATACAACTGGTTATAAGTTTCTCAGTTTCCGCTTGATGGGTTTCTATTTTTTTTTTTTTTTACAAACTGTGGATATAGGTAGACCCCACAAACGAAATTCATCAAACAGGTTCTCACTATTTTTTTTAATACATACGTATTGTATTTTGAGAAAAAGCTGAATCGTTTTCTGAGTGCGCGTTATTCTTCACGATTTCTGCAAGTTATTCCTCTGTTCGTAATTGACGTTCGGCCAACTGTTTTTGAGCTTCGACTGCCTGTTTTTGTGATTTATTTTGATGGTCCTCTGTACGTTGTTGACGTCGACCGCTTCAATTTGTAATTTAGTTAGATGTGTTAACGCTAATGTTAGTTCGTCCACTTTGTCTGGTTGGATTTAGCAATTTTAAAACGTTTGTGGTCTGGTTAGAAAAACGTTTGTCTGGTTGGATTTAACAAAGCGTTTTGATTTTTTTCTCTCAGGACAATAAAGCAAGCAAAAAAATATATTAATCTAGGGAAAGAGTTCATCGTCCAACAACAAAAAACAACAACAAAACAACAAAAAAATAACAACAAAAAAACAACAACAAAAAAAAACAAGTATATATTTCCCTTTGAAAAAAAAATAAAGCAACGATTTACTTTTAGTAGACAAACTGCGAGGAAGTTTTTTTTTTCTTTGCAAAGTAAAGATTAACCTTTTTAGTAGCGACGAACTTTTCTCTCTTTTTTCCCCCTTACTTACCTGGTTTTTTTAAGGTCAATTAACATAATTGTTAATCCGATTTTTTTTTTAATTTCCGCAAGTCCTTCAGTCGCATGTGTTATGTTAAACACTTTCTTATAAACATTTGAGTCCAACGTCGTTAATGTTTCAGAACATTATTTTAGACATTAGTATGTTTCTTTAATCCAATGTTATCAGTGTTTTTGAGAACACTGTTTTAGACGTAGTTTTCTCGAATCCAATGTCGCCAGTGTTATGGCTCGCAAATAGCTACAAAGAAGAACATAACAACAGAGAACAGTTTAAAACATGTATTACATGAAAACAATGAAAAGTGTTAGTAATTCACCGAACATGCGAGGGTCGCTCTGAAATTAGATTCCCCCTGGGATCGCCATAAGCAAAGTTTATGTGGACAATAGATTAGTCTATTTGAAGGGTGGTTCCCCCACAACAATATATATATATATATATATATATATATATATATATATATATATATATATATATATATATATATATATATATATAATAATTATTCTTTATACCTAAAGCACTATAGTTTCATGCATATGAAATCATCAGTGTAGGGGATGACAATTCCTGCCGGGAGATTCGAACCCAGCCACGAAGCCACCCTTTGCTTTTTTTTGCCAGGCATTTATCTCAGAGCCAATAAACAATTGCGACGAGAATGAAGGGAATTAAACAACGAATTCAGACGAATACATTTTGACTATCTAGAATGTTCGAATGAACAGAAGTCCTGAAATGTGAACTCGACTGTATTTATACATATATTTGTAGGTATGAAATGAATAGCGAAAGTAAAATTGATGAAACTAGCTCTGGTGAAAGAACCGAGAGAGTGGAAGTGCAGAAGGGAAATTTAGGCGATGATGGGAGGCAGGTAACTGAGGAGGAATGGAATCCTATCGTTAGGAGAAATGATGAGAAGGAGTTTAAAGGATCTAAGGCAGATGAGATCAATGACTCTGAGACAATGGAACCAGTGGAAGGAGCAGCTGTATGGAGAAGTGGTGATGAAGTTCGAGCTTTGACATGTAGAAAAAGAAGTACTTCAGAAGTTAAGAGAGTTTCTTCTTGGAGACGAGGTCATAGATATTCCAAACATGAAGAGTAGTGATATGCGGAAGGTGAAAAGCGAGGTAAAAATAGTTCAAGGAGTAATTCACAACATCATAAGAAAGAGCATATCGATTTTTTTTTTTTTTTTTTTTACAAAGGCATCACCACGTTGTCAAGGCCAAGAGGCCACTCAAGGATAAGGGTTAAAGAGTGTACAGTAGAAGTTGGTCAATATAGTAATCATTAGTAATGAAAATTTGGTAAATTTAATAACTTATATGGAACGGCTCATCAAGAACTTATTTACCTTAGACTTGAACACAACCATATTGTAGTCAGCCGGAAAGCAGGAAAACGGAAGACAATTCCACAGGCGTGCAGTTCTAAGAAAGAAGCTTTGTTCATGGAATCTATGTTTAGGTTTAGGCACAGATAAAGAGTGGGGGAAATTATGGATAGTGTTTACAGCTAGACGAGTGTTTTTTTTTTTTTTTTTTTTTTTTTTTTTTTTTTTTACACAGTGATCACCACTTATCAAGGCCCGGAAGCCACTCAGGGATAAGGGTTATTGTAAGTACATCACGTTAGTGAGGAGATTTTATGAAGTGTTTAATTAGGGGGGCGGTTCATTAGGAATTTGTTAACATTAGACTTGAAGACATCCAAGTTGTAGTCCGGAGGGAAGCAGACAGACGGAACAGAGTTCCACAGGCGTGCAGTTCTAAGAAAGAAGCTTTGCTCATGAAATCCGCGTTTTGATTTAGGCACAGATATAGAGTGGGGGAAATTTTTCACAGTGGATTCAGCTAGACGGGTGTTTTTCGTGAAAGATTGGCGAGGGGGGACCAGGGATTGGAGTTCAGACGAGCACCTGCCATGAAAATAACGATAAAACAAGGATAGGCTCGCAACGTCTCTTCTGTGGGAGAGGGATTGCAGGGTAGAGAAAAGGGCATCCCCCACTAAACCACGAAGTCTATTTTGTACTCTGTCAAGGCATGATAGGCTGTTTTTGGCAGCTCCTGCCCAGATATGGCAACAGTATTCCATCCTTGGCCGTACTTGGCTTTTATATAGATAGAGAATTGCATCAGTAGTGAGATATCTTCTGGAGCGGTAGAAGGATCCCACCATCTTTCCTGCGACCTTGGCCACAGACTTGATGTACGTGTTCCATTTCAGATCAGGAGTAAAGGTCAAACCCAGAAGCTTGTCAAAACACGGGGCCTCACCCAGACGAGAGCCATCCATCACAATTGATGCCAGCTGGGGATCAGAGCGTTTCTTGTGAAAGTTTGGCGAGGGGGGACCATAGATTGAAGCTCAGTTGAACACTTTCCATGAAAATAACGATACATCAGAGACAAACTCGCAACATCTCTTCTGTGAGATAGAGGTTGTAAGGAGGAGAAAAGGACATCTCCTACGAGGCTACGAAGTCTATTTTGAACTCTATCAAGGCAGGACAAGTCCTTTCTAGCAGCTCCTGCCCAGATGTGGCAACAGTATTCCATCCTTGGACGTACCTGGCTCTTATATAGATAGAGAATAGCATCAGCAGTGAGATATCTACTGGATCGATAGAAAGATCCCACCATTTTTCCAGCGGCCTTGGCAACAGATTTGATATACGTGTTCCATTTAAGATCAGGAGTAATGGTCAAGCCCAGAAGCTTGTCAAAACTTGAGGCCTCCTGAAGACGAGAGCCATTCATTTCAATTGATGACAAATGTGGATTAAAATGTTGATGATGTAAAGAGAGAAGCTTGGTTTTAGATGCATTAAAAGTAACCAGCCACTCCTTTCCCCATTGTACTACATGCTCAAGATCAGAGGAGAGAGAATTGGAGAGTACTTGCTCGTTTACTGTCTTAGATGTGGTACCATAAATGGTAGTGTCGTCAGCATAAATGTCTACAAATGATGTAAGGATATGATTTGGAAGATCATTAATGTAGATCAGGAAAAGAGTTGGGCCCAGGATGGATCCCTGAGGGACACCGGCATTAATACTGTGAGCTTCTGATTTTTGCCCCTCAACTACTACTCTTATGAACCTATCAGAAAGAAATGATTTAATAATTGAGAAGACTTTTCCAGCTATACCATAGCGATTACGGAACTTAACAGGCTTCTATATGCAGCATCATATGTTGTTGCGAATCGTTTTGGTTTAATACAGAAGAAAAATATAATAAGAAGGCTAGCTGGTTGGAAGAGGTCAGAGAGAGGCTGTCAGGAATGCAGCAGATGAAGAATGTTGAGATAACCATTGATGACGTTAAGGCTGGCATACGAAGGATGACAAACTGGAAGACACTGATCCAGATGAAGTGATGGGCTTCTGGTTCAAACAGTTCCAATGCCTTTATTCACCTATAGCTGCTGCTCTGCAAAGGGTCGTAGAGTAGGGAGATGTCCTCTGATTGGTTTGTTAAGGGAAGGAAAACACTAATTTGGAAAGATCCTTCAAAGGGAACGGATGCCATCAATTATAGACCAATTACATGTCTACCACTAATGTAGAAACTGTTAACTTGAATCTTTGCGGAAAAAATTTATGGACATCTTGTGAGTAATGGTGTTTTCCCGGATGAACAGAAAGGGTGTCGGAAAGGCTCGAGGGGTACCAAGGAGAAATTACTGATTGATAAGGCAGTAAGGATGCAGAGAGGAAAAGAGGCTGGCATACGAAGGATGACAAACTGCAGCATGGATCGATTACAGAAAGACTTACGACATGGTTCCTCATTCATGGATCCGTGAAACACTATTGATGATGAAGCTTGCTATGAATGCGGTAGGGCTTTTGGAGACAAGTATGGCTCAATGGAAAACGGTGTTTACAGCAAACAGAGAGGTGCTGAGGCAGGTTGGCATTAAAAATGGAATATTCTGAGGAAATTCGTTATCTCCACTTCTTTTTGTCATTATAATGATGCCACTGAGCATCCTCTTGAAGAGAGAGTAACTGGGGTATAACTTTGGATCTGGTGGAAGATGCCTCAACCATCTACTGTTTATGGATGAGTTGAAGATATTCGGTAGAAATGAAGAGGAAATGGAGAGATTGGTAGAGCTCTTAAGGACATACTCGGAAGACATCGGGATGGAGTTTGGGATTAGTAAATGTCCAGTGCTGGTGATGAAAAGGGGAGTAAAGGTTCATTCGAATGGAATAGTGCTGCCAAATGGAGAAATCATGAAAGAAATAGAAGATACAGGGTATAAGTATTTGGGAGTGCTGGAGGGTGTAAGCATCATGAACAGAGAAATGAAGGAGAAAGTCAGGAAGGAGGATCTTAGACGAGCGAAACCTAATGAAAGCAGTAAATACAGTGTGGGAATTTTAGAATGGTCTGACAAGGAGTTGCATGCCATGGATATCAAAACAAGGAAAGTTTTAGCAATGTTTGGCATATTCGAAGTAGCGTAGCAAGGCTGTATCAAAAGAGGAAAGGCGGTGAGAGAGGATTGAAAAGTATAAAAGATTGTGTTAGAACCGAGATATCGTTGAAGGAGTATGTGGTTAGAAGTGAGGAGTGGATGCTTAAGGTTGTGGCCAATGAAATGGAGGTATATGAGACCAAGGCTGATTATGTGAAACGTATGGATAGAGAAAGGGAGGAGGAACTGGCTAGGAAGAAAATGCATGGAAGGTTCTTCCAGGATATAGCAGGAGTTGCTGATGAAAGATCATGGCAATGGCTTAAAGCTGGATATTTGGCTAAGAGTATTGAAGCTTTTGTTTGTGCAGCACAAGAGCAGGCATTAGGAACACGATTGTTAAAAAAAATAGTTCTAGGAGAGGAAGTTGCTGCAGAATGCCGGATTTGTGGTAAGACGTCAGAATCAATTGCGCACCTTGCAGCAGGGTGTAATGCATTAGCCCAGAGAGAGAGAGAGAGAGAGTACCGCAAGAGACACGATCGCATGGGACTCCGGATATATTGGGAGGTTTGTAAGAAAGTTGGGGTGAAGTGTGCAGGAATGTGGTTTGAGGAGATGCCTGATAAAGTGAGAACAAGTGAGGATGGAAATGTAGAGGTATGGTTGGACAAATTAGGACAAAAATGTCATAACGACCAAGCAATTTGAATATAATCGTCCGGATTTGGTCATCATTGACAAAGTATCAAAAAACTGGTAGATTGTAGACTTTTCAGTACCCTGGGAAAGCAATGTGAGAGAGAAGGAGAATGAGAAGTGGAGCAGTTATGCTACATTGGCCTTGGAGATAAGGCGTATACACGGAGTTAAAACACAAATAATCCCGGTCGTAGTTGATACACTAGGAGTAGTATCAAGTCGTCTGGAAGGACAATTGAAAAAACTACGAAGACTTCTGCTATTGTAGGTACCACCAACATCCTTAGGAATACCCTTGATCTTTGAAGGTCCTGGTTTGGAGCCGGGATTGAGGGAAATTTTATTAAAATATCGTCAAGTCACCTAAGAGATTATTATAATTATTATCATTGTTGTTGTTGTTGTTGTTGCTGTTGTTGATGTTATGAAATAGGAAATAGAGAAAATGTTTCGATAACAACAAGGAATGTCGGAAAATAAAAGAATTAGTTTGAGTCGTAATGAAATTTGATATCATGGATGGTAGGCCAGTTGGAATGTAAATAGATAAACGAAACTTGATTTAAAATAACAATAAAAGTGACCTTTGATATCAGAGAGAGTCGAACAAGTAAAGGGATAGTTTTGCTATATACATGTTAGTTAGAGAGAGGGAATTCAGTCGCTGAGGTTCACGGAAGCAATGGTGAATAATCTAGCAATATGTAAACACCAAGAAAGCAAGTAACCAAGCCGGGGAACATTGAAGGAATAAATGTTATATAAAATATCATCTGGTGTTTGGTGTCCTTCGGAGGAAATCTTTTTGCAGCTTCGCAGAACCCAAAAAGGGATCCAGTGAAACATGGTACGTGCCCCAAGAAAAGATATTAACCGGCCTCACACAGCCATTTACATCACATTAATAAAAACTGACACATTAAATGAAACGCGGAATATTCTGTGTAGCTTAATTGCCATATATATATTTTCATAACTTACTACTTAGCTCTACCCTTGTATTGAGCACTGTTGAAGTAAATACTAAAAATTAACGTATAAAATTATGCCTTCGTATATCAATTTGTGATTAAATGAAGTAGTCATACACACTGACACACACACACACACACATATATATATATATATATATATATATATATAGTAATTTATAAAAAAAATATGGCGATTAAGCTACACTGAATATTCGGCGTTTCATCCACTCTAGGATTCCTCAAGCTTATGCGCATAAGCCTGAGGAATCCTAGAGTGGATGAAACGCCGAATATTCAGTGTAGCTTAATCGCCATTTTTTTTTTTTTTTTACACAGTGATCATCACTTATCAAGGCCCGGAAGCCACTCAGGGATATTTTATAAATTACTAACTAGCTCTACCTACGTATTGAGCACTTTTTAATTAAATACTTAAAGTTCACGCATAAATCTATACTTTCGTATATTAATTTTATGTGAGTAAATGAAGTAATATATATATATATATATATATATATATATATATATATATATATATATATACATATATATATTTTGATAAAGAGCGGAGGGTTAGGGTTAAAATATCAAAATAAAGTATAACAAACTAAAAGCAATAACGTTTTTAAGCTTCTTTATGGCTGTTGGTTCACTCCCTGCCTAGCGGTACTGATGAGTTGTGCTACAACGAAACTGTACTATATGTGAATGAGAGAGAGAGAGAGAGAGAGAGAGATTAGTGGGAGATATCCGTAATAGAGTGTCGAATATCAAGAAAAATTTCAAAAATAAGAGCATAATATTCATTCATACATCGGTACCGTCAGTTTCAAATCCAAATAAAGATGAGCTACAATTGGTCTCCTCTACCGGACTCTTCCTGGTCCACGGAGGCAGGCATACATAGGGTACGGGTAAAGGAAAGGACCGCTCTGATTTTGATTCGATACAGACAGTACCAATGTTGTTCTCATGTTCTATGATACATCTCTCTCTCTCTCTCTCTCTCTCTATATATATATATATATATATATATATATATATATATATATATATACGTGTATATATATATGTGTGTGTGTGTGTGTGTGTGTGTGTGTGTGTGTGTGTGTGTGCGTGTGCGTGTGCGTGTGTGTGTGTGTGTGTGTGTGTTTAATATATGACCTCACCGGGCCATTCTATTGGGTGCAATGTGTATTAAAATCCGCCCGTCGGCGAGAGAAGTGCTGGAATTGTATTCATTTTGTTATCGTCATTTAGTAATAACTTTTGTTATGACCCAGTTTTTTTGTTGTTGTTTTTTTCTTTTTCTTTTAATTAAGTAATTGGTCTTTACGTCGACAAGAATCGGTCTCGGCTTCTCACTTTTTTCGTTACTTGAAAAAGCAGCAAATATAGTTCCATCGGGCAAACAAATACAAACATAGCGTAATGAGTTTCCACATCCTGTGATATACGCACACACAAACACACGCACACACGCAAATATTCTAGGTCATTTCATGATATTTGTATGCCACAAGTTTTTTTTTTATATATCAAATCCTAGGTCGTATCCCTTGAAATCAGCCGGGATTTCCCTCAGCCTCAAGATCAACATAGTCAAAGCCAGTGGTTCCCAACTCTCCGTTTTTTCTTTCTTTTTGGATCGGCACCCCTCAAGACATTTCCCGCAAATCTCGTACCCACTAAACTTTAACTAGTATTCAAGATTGGATCAAATCTATTCAGCCATGAATATAATGGCCACTTAATAATAATATCATTTAGTCCAAAAATTCGGTACACAAAGTTAAGAAGCCAGAAATGGACTCGGTTTATCTAAAATATGAAACGGAACGGAAGTCACTAAACATGAAACGAAATACGAAACCATATGGAATTAATTTATTTAAAAAATTATTTTAATTTTAACATTTCTCGTGCTATCATGATACAATAAAAAAAATAATTTTCGATTTCGGTTTCGTAATTGAATGTAGTTTGTTTTAAATGCAATATTGATGACAAAACTATGTGATAAAATTTGTGAATATTTTAAATTATTTCCATATGAATATACTATAAATATTTAGAAAATTATTTATAGAAATGTAAACTATGAAATTTTAAATTACTTTTTGGGAATTAAATATTTCCATATGAATATATTTTAAATATTAAAAAATATATATATTTATAAAAATGTAAAAAATAAAAGTTTATTATTCTTCATTGTTTCATAATAAAACAAAGAGTGTTTCGATATGGTTTCGTATTTCGTTTGATGCTTAGTGACTTCTGTTCCATATTTAACTAAATCGAGTCTATTTCCAGCGTCTTAACTTTGTATACTGAATTTTCGGATTTATCCGACAATAATTAACCGTAAAATAAAATCAAAATGTTAGCACATAAAAAAAACCACCAAAGAATAACATGTAGACAATACCATATTTTTTTATCTAAACTTTATTGCACCGTCTAGAAGATTTGTCTCGTACCCCTCCCCTTGGGAACTCCTGATCTGGAATATTATTGTTGTGACTTCCCTGTTGGTTGAGGAGTATAGTCCTGTATCCTGTTCAGTTCTAAGTGGTCTATCCTCCCAGGCTTTACCTTCTCGCCCTTTGAGAAGGATTTAGTTTATTACTAATCACGTAAGGCGTCCCTACCAGTAAATGCCGACGAAGCTGTCCAGAAAGTTACTGCAGGCCAGAGCACTTTTCGTCAAGGGCGCTGGATTTTCACATCCGACTTTTCCGATCTTTTGTCACATTTGCCTGGAGAGAGAGAGAGAGAGAGAGAGAGAGAGAGAGAGAGAGAGAGAGAGAGAGAGAGAGAGAGAGAGAGATAAACATCCCTTAAAACCGGTGCTTGCTACAAATGTGTTTTCCGTCGTTGTCTTTTATTCACCACCAAACAAAGTATATTATCAGTAAAACAAAAGCGACTTGTATGATTAGAGGTCAGATTTATAGAGAAGACCCTAAGTAGGGAGTTATGCAGCGAGAAGTTTGTGCACATTATACTGAAAATTTGTCATGTTGATACTGTCAGAGAAACAAGGATTAGGTGGAATTCCAAAGTAAAAAGGTTCAATGGAAGAAGTCACTACAGTAGAAAGTTTTCCAGCATCTGGAATATCTACACTGAAGGGGTGGGATTGTGCTGATGACCGAATTGGTTGGAAATATTTACCTTGAGGGTGTACAAAACTAGGAAGTTTATCAGAGCATGTTCTATGGAAGTACTTGTACAACAAGCACATGGATGCAATATGGAGATGATGGGACAGAGGCTGGAGCTGAGTATAGCTAGCAATAAATGTTAGGTAGATTTCAATTTAGAAAAGAGGAATTCTTCTCTTTAGTCAGAAACATCGCTCATGTGAGGACTAAAGAACAAAATAAGAGAAATTGCAAGAGTGTCCATCACAGACTCTGAAAATTCTATCTTTATGAATGTCTTTGTGTTGGTTTTTTTCTTTTTTTTTTTTACATTACAGCCTTAGACGATTAGCCATAAACTAAATAAAATTTTACTTTTATTTCTATAAAATTATTTTTGAAAATGATATGTTTACTAATTTTTAATGTATTTGTAATTTTAATGCATGAAACTTCCATGTAGCTCAATTGAAAAGTTTTCAAACTTATATTTTTACTAACGTTTTTTTTTTTTTAACAGGAAATCTTATATCTATTTCTATTATACAATTATGGAACTTATATTTTTACTAACGTCTTTGTATTTTTATTAAATCAAATTTCGCATCTATTTCTATTCCAAAACTTTGAAATAGATATTTTTCTAACGTTGTGTAATAGATATGACTTTACATCTATTCCTGTTTAAAAAATCTTTGAAACTGATTTTTATATTAACGTTTTTGTTTTTTAATCCATGAAATTTTTCTAAAAACTTTTAAAATAATATTTTAGTAATTCTTTTGTATTTTGTTTTTACACATGAAATTTTAACTCTATTTCTATTTAAAAAAAACTTCGAAAATAATATTTCATTAATGTCTTTGTTTGTTTGTTTGTTTGTTGTTTTCTACACATGAAATTCTAAATTAAAAAAATCTCCGAAACTATTAAAAAAACTCCCAAAATAATATTTTTACTAACGACTTTGTTTTTTGTTTTGTACAAATGAAATTTTGAATTTATTTCTATTAAAACCCTTCGAAAATAATATTTTTACTAAAGTCTTTGTGGTTGGTTTTTGAAATTTTGAAATGGTAATTTTACTAACTTACTTGTAATTTTTATCTATTTCTATTATAAGACTTTGAAACTGATATTTTTTACAAACTGTGGGTTTTTTTTTGCATTTTTTAAGAAAAATATTTTGAAAATTATTTTTTTCAAACTTCGTTGTGTTTTGTTTTTAACACATTAAATTTGGCATCTGTTTAAATTAAGAAAACTTCGAAAATGATAAATTTTTATTAACTCTTTTTGTGTTTTACAAATGAAATTTTTCATTATTGTATTTTATAGTATAACACGAGGAGTAGACCACGCCAGTTAAAATCAATTCAGATAAGAATTGGAATATTAGAAAAAGATTAAAGATACACTGTGAATATATATATACTTTTCAAAGTTTTAATAGATATAGATTTGAAGTTTTATATGTAGAAACAATAAAACAAAGATATTAGTAAAAATATAATTTTTAAGTATTTAAGAAAAATAGACGTTAGTAAAAATACCAGTATCAAAGTTTTTTTATTAGAATAGATGAAAAATTTCATGTATTAAAAAATAAAATGTAAGAAAAATATCCATTTCAAAATTATTTAATAGAAATAGATGAAAAATTTATGTATTAAAAACAAAATCTTAGTAAAATTTTCATTATCAAAATTTATAATAAAAATAAATGCAGAATTTCACGTGTAAAAACAAAAAAATAACGTTGGTAAAATATTATTTTTAAAGTATTTAAATAGAAATAAATGAAAAAAAAACTTTTTGGTGTAAAAAACAAATTTTAGTAAAAATATAATTTTAAAGGTTTTTATAAAAATACATGAAAAATTTCATGTATAAAATTAGATACGTTAGTAAAAATATCAATTTCAAAGTGTTTCAATATTATTGGTAGAAAAAATTTTAACTTAGAAAAGAAAGCATAAAAATCTTTTTAAAATATGTTTCAAAGTGTTATACTAGAAATAGATGCAACATTTTCATGTGTAACAAAGAAGAAAAACATATTTTATATAAATATAATTTTCAAAGTTTTTAATTTAAAAAGATAAACAATTTCATGTGTAAAAAGCAAAAACAAAGAGGTTTGTAATTTTCAAATTCATTAAATATAAATAGATGCACGTTAGAAAAATATCAGTTTCGAAGTTTTTTATAAAAATAGATGCAAAATTCCATGTGAAAAAAGACGTTAGCAAAAATTAAATTTCAGTGTTTCTTAATAGACGCAAAAAACGAAAAACAAATTTCATTTGTAATGAGTTTCAATAGATGTAAAATTCATGTAACAACACAAAGACGTTAGTAAAAATTAATTTTTTTTAATTTCCTGTATTAAAATACAGATATATTTGTAAAATTACCATTTTAAGGCATTTTAATAAAATAAATAACAAATTCTATATGTAAAAACAGAAAAATGTTAGTAAAAAATCATTTTCAAAGTTTTTAATAGAAATAAATGCAAAAATTTTTATGTAAAAAAGTCGTTATGTGTAAAAAAATCATTAGTAAAAATATCAGTTTACTAGTATTTTAGTAGAAATAGATGACAAATTTGATGTATAAAAAATAAAAGACGAAGGCGTTAGAAAAATATATCAATTACAAAATTTTCTTAATTGAAACCTAAATTTTTATACATTTATCTTTTTTTAATTTTAAACGGATATTTTTCTAACGTCTCCTCTTTTTTAGGATTTTTATTTATTTCTATTAAAATCTAAAACGATTATTTTATTTATTTCTATTAAAATACTTTGAAAACGATAATTTTATTTATTTCTATTAAAATACTTTAAAAACGATAATTTTATAAACGTTTCTATTAAAATACTTTAGTTTATTACTAATCACGTAAGGCGCCCCTACCAATAAATGCCGACGAAGCTGTCCAGAAAGTTTCTGCATGTCAGAGTACTTTTCTTCAAGGGCGCTGGATTTTCACATCCGACTTTTCCGACATTTTGTCATATTTTCCTGTCGAGAGAAAGAGAGAGAGAGAGAGAGAGAGAGAGAGAGAGAGAGATAAACATCCCTTAAAACCGGTGCTTGCTACAAATGTGTTTTCCGTCGTTGTCTTTTATTCACCACCAAACAAAGTATATTATCAGTAAAACAAAAGCGACTTGTATGATTAGAGGTCAGATTTATAGGGAAGACCCTAAGTAGGGAGTTATGTAGCGAGAAGTTTATGCACATTATACTGAAAATTTGTCATGTTGATACTGTCAGGGGATCAATAATTAGGGGGGAATTCCAAAGTAAAAGGGTTCAATGGAAGAAGAAGTTAATACAGTAGTAAGTTTTCATGATTTGGAATATCTACACTGAAGGGGTGTGCTTTTGCTGATGACTGAGGAACTTTGAAAACAATAATTTTATAAACGTTTCTGTTTTTTCATACATTTTTGCATCTATTTCTGTTTACAAACTTTAAAATTTCATTTTGTATTTTTTCGCATGAAATTTTGTATCTGTTTCAATTAAAAATCAGTAAAATTATATTTTTACTGACGTCTTTGTTTTTTTCATATGATATTTGGCATTTTTTTCTATTAAAGCATTCAAAAAGATATTTTTACTAACGTCTTTGTGTTTTTCATATGAAGTTTGGCATTTTTTCTATTAAAACATTCAAAATGATATTTTTACTAACGTCTTTGTGTTTTTCATATGAAGTTTGGCATTTTTTCTATTAAAGCATTCAAAATGATATTTTTACTAACGTCGTTGTTTTTTTCATATGAAGTTTGGCATTTTTTCAATTAAAACATTCAAAATGATATTTTTACTAACGTCTTTGTGTTTTTCATATGAAGTTTGGCATTTTTTCTATTAAAGCATTCAAAATGATATTTTTACTAACGTCTTTGTGTTTTTCATATGAAGTTTGGCATTTTTTCTATTAAAGCATTCAAAATGGTATTTTTACTAACGTCTTTGTGTTTTTCATATGAAGTTTGGCATTTTTTCTATTAAAGCATTCAAAATGGTATTTTTACTAACGTATTTGTGTTTTTCATATGAAGTTTGGCATTTTTTCTATTAAAGCATTCAAAATGATATTTTTACTAACGTCTTTGTGTTTTTCATATGAAGTTTGGCATTTTTTCTATTAAAGCATTCAAAATGATATTTTTACTAACGTCTTTGTGTTTTTCATATGAAGTTTGGCATTTTTTCTATTAAAGCATTCAAAATGATATTTTTACTAACGTCTTTGTGTTTTTCATATGAAGTTTGGCATTTTTTCTATTAAAGCATTCAAAATGGTATTTTTACTAACGTCTTTGTGTTTTTCATATGAAGTTTGGCATTTTTTCTATTAAAACATTCAAAATGATATTTTTACTAACGTCTTTGTGTTTTTCATATGAAGTTTGGCATTTTTTCTATTAAAGCATTCAAAATGGTATTTTTACTAACGTCTTTGTGTTTTTCATATGAAGTTTGGCATTTTTTCTATTAAAGCATTCAAAATGATATTTTTACTAACGTCTTTGTGTTTTTCATATCAAGTTTGGCATTTTTTCTATTAAAGCATTCAAAATGATATTTTTACTAACGTCTTTGTTTTTTTCGTATGAAGTTTGGCATTTTTTCTATTAAAACATTCAAAATGATATTTTTACTAACGTCTTTGTTTTTTTCATATGAAGTTTGGCATTTTTTCTATAAAAGCATTCAAAATGATATTTTTACTAACGTCTTTGTGTTTTTCATATGAAGTTTGGCATTTTTTCTATTAAAACATTCAAAATGATATTTTTACTAACGTCTGTGTGTTTTTCATATGAAGTTTGGCATTTTTTCTATTAAAGCATTCAAAATGGTATTTTTACTAACGTCTTTGTTTTTTTCATATGAAGTTTGGCATTTTTTCTATTAAAACATTCAAAATGATATTTTTACTAACGTCTTTGTGTTTTTCATATGAAGTTTGGCATTTTTTCTATTAAAGCATTCAAAATGATATTTTTACTAACGTCTTTGTGTTTTTCATATGAAGTTTGGCATTTTTTCTATTAAAACATTCAAAATGATATTTTTACTAACGTCTTTGTGTTTTTCATATGAAGTTTGGCATTTTTTCTATAAACATTCAAAATGGTATTTTTACTAACGTCTTTGTGTTTTTCATATGAAGTTTGGCATTTTTTCTATTAAAACATTCAAAATGATATTTTTACTAACGTCTTTGTGTTTTTCATATGAAGTTTGGCATTTTTTCTATTAAAGCATTCAAAATGGTATTTTTACTAACGTCTTTGTTTTTTTCATATGAAGTTTGGCATTTTTTCTATTAAAGCATTCAAAATGATATTTTTACTAACGTCTTTGTGTTTTTCATATGAAGTTTGGCATTTTTTCTATTAAAGCATTCAAAATGATATTTTACTAACGTCTTTGTGTTTTTCATATGAAGTTTGGCATTTTTTCTATTAAAGCATTCAAAATGATATTTTACTAACGTCTTTGTTTTTTTCATATGAAGTTTGGCATTTTTTCTATTAAAGCATTCAAAATGATATTTTTACTAACGTCTTTGTTTTTTTCATATGAAGTTTGGCATTTTTTCTATTAAAGCATTCAAAATGATATTTTTACTAACGTCTTTGTGTTTTTCATATGAAGTTTGGCATTTTTTCTATTAAAGCATTCAAAATGGTATTTTTACTAACGTCTTTGTGTTTTTCATATGAAGTTTGGCATTTTTTCTATTAAAACATTCAAAATGATATTTTTACTAACGTCTTTGTGTTTTTCATATGAAGTTTGGCATTTTTTCTATTAAAGCATTCAAAATGATATTTTTACTAACGTCTGTGTTTTTTTCATATGAAGTTTGGCATTTTTTCTATTAAAGCATTCAAAATGGTATTTTTACTAACGTCTTTGTGTTTTTCATATGAAGTTTGGCATTTTTTCTATTAAAGCATTCAAAATGGTATTTTTACTAACGTTTTTGTTTTTTTCATATGAAGTTTGGCATTTTTTCTATTAAAGCATTCAAAATGATATTTTTACTAACGTCTTTGTGTTTTTCATATGAAGTTTGGCATTTTTTCTATTAAAACATTCAAAATGATATTTTTACTAACGTCTTTGTGTTTTTCATATGAAGTTTGGCATTTTTTCTATTAAAGCATTCAAAATGATATTTTTACTAACGTCTTTGTTTTTTTCATATGAAGTTTGGCATTTTTTCTATTAAAACATTCAAAATGATATTTTTACTAACGTCTTTGTGTTTTTCATATGAAGTTTGGCATTTTTTCTATTAAAGCATTCAAAATGATATTTTTACTAACGTCTTTGTGTTTTTCATATGAAGTTTGGCATTTTTTCTATTAAAGCATTCAAAATGGTATTTTTACTAACGTCTTGGTGTTTTTCATATGAAGTTTGGCATTTTTTCTATTAAAGCATTCAAAATGGTATTTTTACTAACGTATTTGTGTTTTTCATATGAAGTTTGGCATTTTTTCTATTAAAGCATTCAAAATGATATTTTTACTAACGTCTTTGTGTTTTTCATATGAAGTTTGGCATTTTTTCTATTAAAGCATTCAAAATGATATTTTTACTAACGTCTTTGTGTTTTTCATATGAAGTTTGGCATTTTTTCTATTAAAGCATTCAAAATGATATTTTTACTAACGTCTTTGTGTTTTTCATATGAAGTTTGGCATTTTTTCTATTAAAGCATTCAAAATGGTATTTTTACTAACGTCTTTGTGTTTTTCATATGAAGTTTGGCATTTTTTCTATTAAAGCATTCAAAATGATATTTTTACTAACGTCTTTGTGTTTTTCATATGAAGTTTGGCATTTTTTCTATTAAAGCATTCAAAATGATATTTTTACTAACGTCTTTGTTTTTTTCATATGAAGTTTGGCATTTTTTCTATTAAAGCATTCAAAATGATATTTTTACTAACGTCTTTGTTTTTTTCGTATGAAGTTTGGCATTTTTTCTATTAAAACATTCAAAATGATATTTTTACTAACGTCTTTGTTTTTTTCATATGAAGTTTGGCATTTTTTCTATTAAAGCATTCAAAATGATATTTTTACTAACGTCTTTGTGTTTTTCATATGAAGTTTGGCATTTTTTCTATTAAAACATTCAAAATGATATTTTTACTAACGTCTGTGTGTTTTTCATATGAAGTTTGGCATTTTTTCTATTAAAGCATTCAAAATGGTATTTTTACTAACGTCTTTGTTTTTTTCATATGAAGTTTGGCATTTTTTCTATTAAAACATTCAAAATGATATTTTTACTAACGTCTTTGTGTTTTTCATATGAAGTTTGGCATTTTTTCTATTAAAGCATTCAAAATGATATTTTTACTAACGTCTTTGTGTTTTTCATATGAAGTTTGGCATTTTTTCTATTAAAACATTCAAAATGATATTTTTACTAACGTCTTTGTGTTTTTCATATGAAGTTTGGCATTTTTTCTATAAACATTCAAAATGGTATTTTTACTAACGTCTTTGTGTTTTTCATATGAAGTTTGGCATTTTTTCTATTAAAACATTCAAAATGATATTTTTACTAACGTCTTTGTGTTTTTCATATGAAGTTTGGCATTTTTTCTATTAAAGCATTCGAAATGGTATTTTTACTAACGTCTTTGTTTTTTTCATATGAAGTTTGGCATTTTTTCTATTAAAGCATTCAAAATGATATTTTTACTAACGTCTTTGTGTTTTTCATATGAAGTTTGGCATTTTTTCTATTAAAGCATTCAAAATGATATTTTACTAACGTCTTTGTGTTTTTCATATGAAGTTTGGCATTTTTTCTATTAAAGCATTCAAAATGATATTTTACTAACGTCTTTGTTTTTTTCATATGAAGTTTGGCATTTTTTCTATTAAAGCATTCAAAATGATATTTTTACTAACGTCTTTGTTTTTTTCATATGAAGTTTGGCATTTTTTCTATTAAAGCATTCAAAATGGTATTTTTACTAACGTCTTTGTGTTTTTCATATGAAGTTTGGCATTTTTTCTATTAAAGCATTCAAAATGGTATTTTTACTAACGTTTTTGTTTTTTTCATATGAAGTTTGGCATTTTTTCTATTAAAGCATTCAAAATGATATTTTTACTAACGTCTTTGTTTTTTTCATATGAAGTTTGGCATTTTTTCTATTAAAGCATTCAAAATGATATTTTTACTAACGTCTTTGTGTTTTTCATATGAAGTTTGGCATTTTTTCTATTAAAACATTCAAAATGATATTTTTACTAACGTCTTTGTGTTTTTCATATGAAGTTTGGCATTTTTTCTATTAAAGCATTCAAAATGATATTTTTACTAACGTCTTTGTGTTTTTCATATGAAGTTTGGCATTTTTTCTATTAAAACATTCAAAATTATATTTTTACTAACGTCTTTGTGTTTTTCATATGAAGTTTGGCATTTTTTCTATTAAAACATTCAAAATGATATTTTTACTAACGTCTTTGTGTTTTTCATATGAAGTTTGGCATTTTTTCTATAAACATTCAAAATGGTATTTTTACTAACGTCTTTGTGTTTTTCATATGAAGTTTGGCATTTTTTCTATTAAAACATTCAAAATGATATTTTTACTAACGTCTTTGTTTTTTTCATATGAAGTTTGGCATTTTTTCTATTAAAGCATTCAAAATGGTATTTTTACTAACGTCTTTGTTTTTTTCATATGAAGTTTGGAATTTTTTCTATTAAAGCATTCAAAATGATATTTTTACTAACGTCTTTGTGTTTTTCATATGAAGTTTGGCATTTTTTCTATTAAAGCATTCAAAATGATATTTTTACTAACGTCTTTGTGTTTTTCATATGAAGTTTAGCAATTTTTCTATTAAAGCATTCAAAATGGTATTTTTACTAACGTATTTGTTTTTTTCATATGAAGTTTGGCATTTTTTCTATTAAAGCATTCAAAATGATATTTTTACTAACGTCTTTGTGTTTTTCATATGAAGTTTGGCATATTTTCTATTAAAGCATTCAAAATGGTATTTTTACTAACGTCTTTGTTTTTTTCATATGAAGTTTGGCATTTTTTCTATTAAAGCATTCAAAATGATATTTTTACTAACGTCTTTGTGTTTTTCATATGAAGTTTGGCATTTTTTCTATTAAAGCATTCAAAATGGTATTTTTACTAACGTCTTTGTGTTTTTCATATGAAGTTTGGCATTTTTTCTATTAAAGCATTCAAAATGATATTTTTAATAACGTCTTTGTTTTTTTCATATGAAGTTTGGCATTTTTTCTATTAAAGCATTCAAAATGATATTTTTACTAACGTCTTTGTGTTTTTCATATGAAGTTTGGCATTTTTTCTATTAAAGCATTCAAAATGATATTTTTACTAACGTCTTTGTGTTTTTCATATGAAGTTTGGCATTTTTTCTATTAAAGCATTCAAAATGGTATTTTTACTAACGTCTTTGTTTTTTTCATATGAAGTTTGGCATTTTTTCTATTAAAGCATTCAAAATGATATTTTTACTAACGTCTTTGTGTTTTTCATATCAAGTTTGGCATTTTTTCTATTAAAGCATTCAAAATGATATTTTTACTAACGTCTGTGTTTTTTTCATATGAAG
This sequence comes from Euprymna scolopes, assembly GCF_053919585.1. NCBI lineage: Eukaryota > Metazoa > Mollusca > Cephalopoda > Sepiida > Sepiolidae > Euprymna > Euprymna scolopes. Next base: position 3,272,412 of record NC_136502.1, read on the forward strand.
TTTGGCATTTTTTCTATTAAAGCATTCAAAATGGTATTTTTACTAACGTCTTTGTGTTTTTCATATGAAGTTTGGCATTTTTTCTATTAAAGCATTCAAAATGGTATTTTTACTAACGTCTTTGTTTTTTTTATATAAAGTTTGGCATTTTTTCTATTAAAGCATTCAAAATGATATTTTTACTAACGTCTTTGTTTTTTTCATATGAAGTTTGGCATTTTTTCTATTAAAGCATTCAAAATGATATTTTTACTAACGTCTTTGTGTTTTTCATATGAAGTTTGGCATTTTTTCTATTAAAACATTCAAAATGATATTTTTACTAACGTCTTTGTGTTTTTCATATGAAGTTTGGCATTTTTTCTATTAAAGCATTCAAAAGGATATTTTTACTAACGTCTTTGTGTTTTTCATATGAAGTTTGGCATTTTTTCTATTAAAGCATTCAAAATGATATTTTTACTAACGTCTTTGTGTTTTTCATATGAAGTTTGGCATTTTTTCTATTAAAGCATTCAAAATGATATTTTTACTAACGTCTTTGTGTTTTTCATATGAAGTTTGGCATTTTTTCTATTAAAGCATTCAAAATGGTATTTTTACTAACGTATTTGTTTTTTTCATATGAAGTTTGGCATTTTTTCTATTAAAGCATTCAAAATGATATTTTTACTAACGTCTTTGTGTTTTTCATATGAAGTTTGGCATTTTTTCTATTAAAGCATTCAAAATGGTATTTTTACTAACGTCTTTGTTTTTTTCATATGAAGTTTGGCATTTTTTCTATTAAAGCATTCAAAATGATATTTTTACTAACGTCTTTGTGTTTTTCATATGAAGTTTGGCATTTTTTCTATTAAAGCATTCAAAATGGTATTTTTACTAACGTCTTTGTGTTTTTCATATGAAGTTTGGCATTTTTTCTATTAAAGCATTCAAAATGATATTTTTAATAACGTCTTTGTTTTTTTCATATGAAGTTTGGCATTTTTTCTATTAAAGCATTCAAAATGATATTTTTACTAACGTCTTTGTGTTTTTCATATGAAGTTTGGCATTTTTTCTATTAAAGCATTCAAAATGATATTTTTACTAACGTCTTTGTGTTTTTCATATGAAGTTTGGCATTTTTTCTATTAAAGCATTCAAAATGGTATTTTTACTAACGTCTTTGTTTTTTTCATATGAAGTTTGGCATTTTTTCTATTAAAGCATTCAAAATGATATTTTTACTAACGTCTTTGTGTTTTTCATATGAAGTTTGGCATTTTTTCTATTAAAGCATTCAAAATGATATTTTTACTAACGTCTGTGTTTTTTTCATATGAAGTTTGGCATTTTTTCTATTAAAGCATTCAAAATGGTATTTTTACTAACGTCTTTGTGTTTTTCATATGAAGTTTGGCATTTTTTCTATTAAAGCATTCAAAATGGTATTTTTACTAACGTCTTTGTTTTTTTTATATAAAGTTTGGCATTTTTTCTATTAAAGCATTCAAAATGATATTTTTACTAACGTCTTTGTTTTTTTCATATGAAGTTTGGCATTTTTTCTATTAAAGCATTCAAAATGATATTTTTACTAACGTCTTTGTGTTTTTCATATGAAGTTTGGCATTTTTTCTATTAAAACATTCAAAATGATATTTTTACTAACGTCTTTGTGTTTTTCATATGAAGTTTGGCATTTTTTCTATTAAAGCATTCAAAAGGATATTTTTACTAACGTCTTTGTGTTTTTCATATGAAGTTTGGCATTTTTTCTATTAAAGCATTCAAAATGATATTTTTACTAACGTCTTTGTGTTTTTCATATGAAGTTTGGCATTTTTTCTATTAAAGCATTCAAAATGATATTTTTACTAACGTCTTTGTTTTTTTCATATGAAGTTTGGCATTTTTTCTATTAAAGCATTCAAAATGATATTTTACTAACGTCTTTGTGTTTTTCATATGAAGTTTGGCATTTTTTCTATTAAAACATTCAAAATGATATTTTTACTGACGTCTTTGTTTTTTTCGTATGAAGTTTGGCATTTTTTCTATTAAAGCATTCAAAATGATATTTTTACTAACGTCTTTGTTTTTTTCATATGAAGTTTGGCATTTTTTCTATTAAAGCATTCAAAATGATATTTTTACTAACGTCTTTGTGTTTTTCATATGAAGTTTGGCATTTTTTCTATTAAAGCATTCAAAATGGTATTTTTACTAACGTCTTTGTGTTGTTCATATGAAGTTTGGCATTTTTTCTATTAAAGCATTCAAAATGGTATTTTTACTAACGTCTTTGTGTTTTTCATATGAAGTTTGGCATTTTTTCTATTAAAGCATTCAAAATGATATTTTTACTAACGTCTTTGTTTTTTTCATATGAAGTTTGGCATTTTTTCTATTAAAGCATTCAAAATGATATTTTTACTAACGTCTTTGTGTTTTTCATATGAAGTTTGGCATTTTTTCTATTAAAGCATTCAAAATGATATTTTTACTAACGTCTGTGTTTTTTTCATATGAAGTTTGGCATTTTTTCTATTAAAGCATTAAAAATGGTATTTTTACTAACGTCTTTGTGTTTTTCATATGAAGTTTGGCATTTTTTCTATTAAAGCATTCAAAATGATATTTTTACTAACGTCTTTGTGTTTTTCATATGAAGTTTGGCATTTTTTCTATTCAAGCATTCAAAATGATATTTTTACTAACGTCTGTGTTTTTTTCATATGAATTTGGCATTTTTTCTATTAAAGCATTCAAAATGGTATTTTTACTAACGTCTTTGTGTTTTTCATATGAAGTTTGGCATTTTTTCTATTAAAGCATTCAAAATGATATTTTTAAATACGTCTGTGTTTTTTTCATATGAAGTTTGGCATTTTTTCTATTAAAGCATTCAAAATTGTATTTTTACTAACGTCTTTGTGTTTTTCATATGAAGTTTGGCATTTTTTCTATTAAAGCATTCAAAATGGTATTTTTACTAACGTCTTTGTGTTTTTCATATGAAGTTTGGCATTTTTTCTATTAAAGCATTCAAAATGATATTTTTACTTACGTCTTTGTGTTTTTCATATGAAGTTTGGCATTTTTTCTATTAAAGCATTCAAAATGATATTTTTCTAACGTCTTTGTGTTTTTCATATGAAGTTTGGCATTTTTTCTATTAAAGCATTCAAAATGATATTTTACTAACGTCTTTGTGTTTTTCATATGAAGTTTGGCATTTTTTCTATTAAAGCATTCAAAATGGTATTTTTACTAACGTCTTTGTTTTTTTCATATGAAGTTTGGCATTTTTTCTATGAAAGCATTCAAAATGATATTTTTACTAACGTCTTTGTGTTTTTCATATGAAGTTTGGCATTTTTTCTATTAAAACATTCAAAATGGTATTTTTACTAACGTCTTTGTGTTTTTCATATGAAGTTTGGCATTTTTTCTATTAAAACATTCAAAATGATATTTTTACTAACGTCTTTGTGTTTTTTATATGAAGTTTGGCATTTTTTCTATTAAAGCATTCAAAATGGTATTTTTACTAACGTCTTTGTGTTTTTCATATGAAGTTTGGCATTTTTTCTATTAAAACATTCAAAATGATATTTTTACTAACGTCTTTGTGTTTTTCATATGAAGTTTGACATTTTTTCTATTAAAGCATTCAAAATGATATTTTTACTAACGTCTTTGTGTTTTTCATATGAAGTTTGGCATTTTTCTATTAAAGCATTCAAAATGGTATTTTTACTAACGTCTTTGTTTTTTTCATATGAAGTTTGGCATTTTTTCTATTAAAGCATTCAAAATGATATTTTTACTAACGTCTTTGTGTTTTTCATATGAAGTTTGGCATTTTTTCTATTAAAGCATTCAAAATGATATTTTTACTAACGTCTGTGTTTTTTTCATATGAAGTTTGGCATTTTTTCTATTAAAGCATTCAAAATGGTATTTTTACTAACGTCTTTGTGTTTTTCATATGAAGTTTGGCATTTTTTCTATTAAAGCATTCAAAATTGTATTTTTACTAACGTCTTTGTTTTTTTATATAAAGTTTGGCATTTTTTCTATTAAAGCATTCAAAATGATATTTTTACTAACGTCTTTGTTTTTTTCATATGAAGTTTGGCATTTTTTCTATTAAAGCATTCAAAATGATATTTTTACTAACGTCTTTGTGTTTTTCATATGAAGTTTGGCATTTTTTCTATTAAAACATTCAAAATGATATTTTTACTAACGTCTTTGTGTTTTTCATATGAAGTTTGGCATTTTTTCTATTAAAGCATTCAAAAGGATATTTTTACTAACGTCTTTGTGTTTTTCATATGAAGTTTGGCATTTTTTCTATTAAAGCATTCAAAATGATATTTTTACTAACGTCTTTGTGTTTTTCATATGAAGTTTGGCATTTTTTCTATTAAAGCATTCAAAATGATATTTTTACTAACGTCTTTGTTTTTTTCATATGAAGTTTGGCATTTTTTCTATTAAAGCATTCAAAATGATATTTTTACTAACGTCTTTGTGTTTTTCATATGAAGTTTGGCATTTTTTCTATTAAAACATTCAAAATGATATTTTTACTGACGTCTTTGTTTTTTTCGTATGAAGTTTGGCATTTTTTCTATTAAAGCATTCAAAATGATATTTTTACTAACGTCTTTGTTTTTTTCATATGAAGTTTGGCATTTTTTCTATTAAAGCATTCAAAATGATATTTTTACTAACGTCTTTGTGTTTTTCATATGAAGTTTGGCATTTTTTCTATTAAAGCATTCAAAATGGTATTTTTACTAACGTCTTTGTGTTTTTCATATGAAGTTTGGCATTTTTTCTATTAAAGCATTCAAAATGGTATTTTTACTAACGTCTTTGTGTTTTTCATATCAAGTTTGGCATTTTTTCTATTAAAGCATTCAAAATGATATTTTTACTAACGTGTTTGTTTTTTTCATATGAAGTTTGGCATTTTTTCTATTAAAGCATTCAAAATGATATTTTTACTAACGTCTTTGTGTTTTTCATATGAAGTTTGGCATTTTTTCTATTAAAGCATTCAAAATGATATTTTTACTAACGTCTGTGTTTTTTTCATATGAAGTTTGGCATTTTTTCTATTAAAGCATTAAAAATGGTATTTTTACTAAAGTCTTTGTGTTTTTCATATGAAGTTTGGCATGTTTTCTATTAAAACATTCAAAATGGTTTTTTTACTAACGTCTTTGTGTTTTTCATATGAAGTTTGGCATTTTTTCTATTCAAGCATTCAAAATGATATTTTTACTAACGTCCGTGTTTTTTTCATATGAATTTGGCATTTTTTCTATTAAAGCATTCAAAATGGTATTTTTACTAACGTCTTTGTGTTTTTCATATGAAGTTTGGCATTTTTTCTATTAAAGCATTCAAAATGATATTTTTACTTACGTCTGTGTTTTTTTTCATATGAAGTTTGGCATTTTTTCTATTAAAGCATTCAAAATTGTATTTTTACTAACGTCTTTGTGTTTTTCATATGAAGTTTGGCATTTTTTCTATTAAAGCATTCAAAATGGTATTTTTACTAACGTCTTTGTGTTTTTCATATGAAGTTTGGCATTTTTTCTATTAAAGCATTCAAAATGATATTTTTACTAACGTCTTTGTGTTTTTCATATGAAGTTTGGCATTTTTTCTATTAAAGCATTCAAAATGATATTTTTACTAACGTCTTTGTGTTTTTCATATGAAGTTTGGCATTTTTTCTATTAAAGCATTCAAAATGGTATTTTTACTAACGTCTTTGTTTTTTTCATATGAAGTTTGGCATTTTTTCTATTAAAGCATTCAAAATGATATTTTTACTAACGTCTTTGTGTTTTTCATATGAAGTTTGGCATTTTTTCTATTAAAGCATTCAAAATGATATTTTTACTAACGTCTGTGTTTTTTTCATATGAAGTTTGGCATTTTTTCTATTAAAGCATTCAAAATGGTATTTTTACTAACGTCTTTGTGTTTTTCATATGAAGTTTGGCATTTTTTCTATTAAAGCATTCAAAATGGTATTTTTACTAACGTCTTTGTTTTTTTTATATAAAGTTTTGCATTTTTTCTATTAAAGCATTCAAAATGATATTTTTACTAACGTCTTTGTGTTTTTCATATGAAGTTTGGCATTTTTTCTATTAAAGCATTCAAAATGATATTTTTACTAACGTCTTTGTGTTTTTCATATGAAGTTTGGCATTTTCTCTATTAAAACATTCAAAATGATATTTTTACTAACGTCTTTGTGTTTTTCATATGAAGTTTGGCATTTTTTCTATTAAAGCATTCAAAAGGATATTTTTACTAACGTCTTTGTGTTTTTCATATGAAGTTTGGCATTTTTTCTATTAAAGCATTCAAAATGATATTTTTACTAACGTCTTTGTGTTTTTCATATGAAGTTTGGCATTTTTTCTATTAAAGCATTCAAAATGGTATTTTTACTAACGTCTTTGTGTTTTTCATATGAAGTTTGGCATTTTTTCTATTAAAGCATTCAAAATGATATTTTTACTAACGTCTTTGTGTTTTTCATATGAAGTTTGGCATTTTTTCTATTAAAACATTCAAAATGATATTTTTACTGACGTCTTTGTTTTTTTCGTATGAAGTTTGGCATTTTTTCTATTAAAGCATTCAAAATGATATTTTTACTAACGTCTTTGTTTTTTTCATATGAAGTTTGGCATTTTTTCTATTAAAGCATTCAAAATGATATTTTTACTAACGTCTTTGTGTTTTTCATATGAAGTTTGGCATTTTTTCTATTAAAGCATTCAAAATGGTATTTTTACTAACGTCTTTGTGTTGTTCATATGAAGTTTGGCATTTTTTCTATTAAAGCATTCAAAATGGTATTTTTACTAACGTCTTTGTGTTTTTCATATCAAGTTTTGCATTTTTTCTATTAAAGCATTCAAAATGATATTTTTACTAACGTCTTTGTTTTTTTCATATGAAGTTTGGCATTTTTTCTATTAAAGCATTCAAAATGATATTTTTACTAACGTCTTTGTGTTTTTCATATGAAGTTTGGCATTTTTTCTATTAAAGCATTCAAAATGATATTTTTACTAACGTCTGTGTTTTTTTCATATGAAGTTTGGCATTTTTTCTATTAAAGCATTTAAAATGGTATTTTTACTAACGTCTTTGTGTTTTTCATATGAAGTTTGGCATGTTTTCTATTAAAGCATTCAAAATGGTTTTTTACTAACGTCTTTGTGTTTTTCATATGAAGTTTGGCATTTTTTCTATTCAAGCATTCAAAATGATATTTTTACTATCGTCTGTGTTTTTTTCATATGAATTTGGCATTTTTTCTATTAAAGCATTCAAAATGGTATTTTTACTAACGTCTTTGTGTTTTTCATATGAAGTTTGGCATTTTTTCTATTAAAGCATTCAAAATGATATTTTTACTTACGTCTGTGTTTTTTTCATATGAAGTTTGGCATTTTTTCTATTAAAGCATTCAAAATTGTATTTTTACTAACGTCTTTGTGTTTTTCATATGAAGTTTGGCATTTTTTCTATTAAAGCATTCAAAATGGTATTTTTACTAACGTCTTTGTGTTTTTCATATGAAGTTTGGCATTTTTTCTATTAAAGCATTCAAAATGATATTTTTACTAACGTCTTTGTGTTTTTCATATGAAGTTTGGCATTTTTTCTATTAAAGCATTCAAAATGATATTTTTACTAACGTCTTTGTGTTTTTCATATGAAGTTTGGCATTTTTTCTATTAAAGCATTCAAAATGATATTTTACTAACGTCTTTGTGTTTTTCATATGAAGTTTGGCATTTTTTCTATTAAAGCATTCAAAATGGTATTTTTACTAACGTCTTTGTTTTTTTCATATGAAGTTTGGCATTTTTTCTATTAAAGCATTCAAAATGATATTTTTACTAACGTCTTTGTGTTTTTCATATGAAGTTTGGCAATTTTTCTATTAAAACATTCAAAATGGTATTTTTACTAACGTCTTTGTGTTTTTCATATGAAGTTTGGCATTTTTTCTATTAAAACATTCATAATGATATTTTTACTAACGTCTTTGTGTTTTTCATATGAAGTTTGGCATTTTTTCTATTAAAGCATTCAAAATGGTATTTTTACTAACGTCTTTGTGTTTTTCATATGAAGTTTGGCATTTTTTCTATTAAAGCATTCAAAATGGTATTTTTACTAAGGTCTTTGTGTTTTTCATATGAAGTTTGGCATTTTTTCTATTAAAGCATTCAAAATGATATTTTTACTAACGTCTTTGTGTTTTTCATATGAAATTTGGCATTTTTTCTATTAAAACATTCAAAATGATATTTTTACTAACGTCTTTGTGTTTTTCATATGAAGTTTGGCATTTTTTCTATTAAAGCATTCAAAATGATATTTTTACTAACGTCTTTGTGTTTTTCATATGAAGTTTGGCATTTTTTCTATTAAAACATTCAAAATGATATTTTTACTAACGTCTTTGTGTTTTTCATATGAAGTTTGGCATTTTTTCTATTAAAGCATTCAAAATGGTATTTTTTACTAACGTCTTTGTGTTTTTCATATGAAGTTTGGCATTTTTTCTATTAAAGCATTCAAAATGATATTTTTACTAACGTCTTTGTGTTTTTCATATGAAGTTTGGCATTTTTTCTATTAAAGCATTCAAAATGATATTTTTACTAACGTCTTTGTTTTTTTCATATGAAGTTTGGCATTTTTTCTATTAAAGCATTCAAAATGATATTTTTACTAACGTCTTTGTGTTTTTCATATGAAGTTTGGCATTTTTTCTATTAAAGCATTCAAAATGATATTTTACTAACGTCTTTGTTTTTTTCATATGAAGTTTGGCATTTTTTCTATTAAAGCATTCAAAATGATATTTTTACTAACGTCTTTGTGTTTTTCATATGAAGTTTGGCATTTTTTCTATTAAAGCATTCAAAATGGTATTTTTACTAACGTCTTTGTGTTTTTCATATGAAGTTTGGCATTTTTTCTATTAAAGCATTCAAAATGGTATTTTTACTAAGGTCTTTGTGTTTTTCATATGAAGTTTGGCATTTTTTCTATTAAAGCATTCAAAATGATATTTTTACTAACGTCTTTGTGTTTTTCATATGAAATTTGGCATTTTTTCTATTAAAACATTCAAAATGATATTTTTACTAACGTCTTTGTGTTTTTCATATGAAGTTTGGCATTTTTTCTATTAAAGCATTCAAAATGATATTTTTACTAACGTCTTTGTGTTTTTCATATGAAGTTTGGCATTTTTTCTATTAAAACATTCAAAATGATATTTTTACTAACGTCTTTGTGTTTTTCATATGAAGTTTGGCATTTTTTCTATTAAAGCATTCAAAATGGTATTTTTTACTAACGTCTTTGTGTTTTTCATATGAAGTTTGGCATTTTTTCTATTAAAGCATTCAAAATGATATTTTTACTAACGTCTTTGTGTTTTTCATATGAAGTTTGGCATTTTTTCTATTAAAGCATTCAAAATGATATTTTTACTAACGTCTTTGTTTTTTTCATATGAAGTTTGGCATTTTTTCTATTAAAGCATTCAAAATGATATTTTATCTAACGTCTTTGTTTTTTTCATATGAAGTTTGGCATTTTTTCTATTAAAGCATTCAAAATGATATTTTTACTAACGTCTTTGTGTTTTTCATATGAAGTTTGGCATTTTTTCTATTAAAGCATTCAAAATGATATTTTTACTAACGTCTTTGTGTTTTTCATATGAAGTTTGGCATTTTTTCTATTAAAGCATTCAAAATGATATTTTTACTAACGTCTTTGTGTTTTTCATATGAAGTTTGGCATTTTTTCTATTAAAGCATTCAAAATGGTATGTTTACTAACGTCTTTGTGTTTTTCATATGAAGTTTGGCATTTTTTCTATTAAAGCATTCAAAATGATATTTTTACTAACGTCTTTGTGTTTTTCATATGAAGTTTGGCATTTTTTCTATTAAAGCATTCAAAATGATATTTTTACTAACGTCTTTGTGTTTTTCATATGAAGTTTGGCATTTTTTCTATTAAAGCATTCAAAATGATATTTTTACTAACGTCTTTGTGTTTTTCATATGAAGTTTGGCATTTTTTCTATTAAAGCATTCAAAATGATATTTTTACTAACGTCTTTGTGTTTTTCATATGAAGTTTGGCATTTTTTCTATTAAAGCATTCAAAATGATATTTTTACTAACGTCTTTGTTTTTTTCATATGAAGTTTGGCATTTTTTCTATTAAAGCATTCAAAATGATATTTTTACTAACGTCTTTGTGTTTTTCATATGAAGTTTGGCATTTTTTCTATTAAAGCATTCAAAATGATATTTTTACTAACGTCTTTGTGTTTTTCATATGAAGTTTGGCATTTTTTCTATTAAAGCATTCAAAATGATATTTTACTAACGTCTTTGTGTTTTTCATATGAAGTTTGGCATTTTTTCTATTAAAGCATTCAAAATGATATTTTTACTAACGTCTTTGTGTTTTTCATATGAAGTTTGGCATTTTTTCTATTAAAGCATTCAAAATGATATTTTACTAACGTCTTTGTTTTTTTCATATGAAGTTTGGCATTTTTTCTATTAAAGCATTCAAAATGATATTTTTACTAACGTCTTTGTTTTTTTCATATGAAGTTTGGCATTTTTTCTATTAAAGCATTCAAAATGATATTTTTCTAACGTCTTTGTGTTTTTCATATGAAGTTTGGCATTTTTTCTATTAAAGCATTCAAAATGATATTTTACTAACGTCTTTGTGTTTTTCATATGAAGTTTGGCATTTTTTCTATTAAAGCATTCAAAATGGTATTTTTACTAACGTCTTTGTTTTTTTCATATGAAGTTTGGCATTTTTTCTATGAAAGCATTCAAAATGATATTTTTACTAACGTCTTTGTGTTTTTCATATGAAGTTTGGCATTTTTTCTATTAAAACATTCAAAATGGTATTTTTACTAACGTCTTTGTGTTTTTCATATGAAGTTTGGCATTTTTTCTATTAAAACATTCAAAATGATATTTTTACTAACGTCTTTGTGTTTTTTATATGAAGTTTGGCATTTTTTCTATTAAAGCATTCAAAATGGTATTTTTACTAACGTCTTTGTGTTTTTCATATGAAGTTTGGCATTTTTTCTATTAAAACATTCAAAATGATATTTTTACTAACGTCTTTGTGTTTTTCATATGAAGTTTGACATTTTTTCTATTAAAGCATTCAAAATGATATTTTTACTAACGTCTTTGTGTTTTTCATATGAAGTTTGGCATTTTTCTATTAAAGCATTCAAAATGGTATTTTTACTAACGTCTTTGTTTTTTTCATATGAAGTTTGGCATTTTTTCTATTAAAGCATTCAAAATGATATTTTTACTAACGTCTTTGTGTTTTTCATATGAAGTTTGGCATTTTTTCTATTAAAGCATTCAAAATGATATTTTTACTAACGTCTGTGTTTTTTTCATATGAAGTTTGGCATTTTTTCTATTAAAGCATTCAAAATGGTATTTTTACTAACGTCTTTGTGTTTTTCATATGAAGTTTGGCATTTTTTCTATTAAAGCATTCAAAATTGTATTTTTACTAACGTCTTTGTTTTTTTATATAAAGTTTGGCATTTTTTCTATTAAAGCATTCAAAATGATATTTTTACTAACGTCTTTGTTTTTTTCATATGAAGTTTGGCATTTTTTCTATTAAAGCATTCAAAATGATATTTTTACTAACGTCTTTGTGTTTTTCATATGAAGTTTGGCATTTTTTCTATTAAAACATTCAAAATGATATTTTTACTAACGTCTTTGTGTTTTTCATATGAAGTTTGGCATTTTTTCTATTAAAGCATTCAAAAGGATATTTTTACTAACGTCTTTGTGTTTTTCATATGAAGTTTGGCATTTTTTCTATTAAAGCATTCAAAATGATATTTTTACTAACGTCTTTGTGTTTTTCATATGAAGTTTGGCATTTTTTCTATTAAAGCATTCAAAATGATATTTTTACTAACGTCTTTGTTTTTTTCATATGAAGTTTGGCATTTTTTCTATTAAAGCATTCAAAATGATATTTTTACTAACGTCTTTGTGTTTTTCATATGAAGTTTGGCATTTTTTCTATTAAAACATTCAAAATGATATTTTTACTGACGTCTTTGTTTTTTTCGTATGAAGTTTGGCATTTTTTCTATTAAAGCATTCAAAATGATATTTTTACTAACGTCTTTGTTTTTTTCATATGAAGTTTGGCATTTTTTCTATTAAAGCATTCAAAATGATATTTTTACTAACGTCTTTGTGTTTTTCATATGAAGTTTGGCATTTTTTCTATTAAAGCATTCAAAATGGTATTTTTACTAACGTCTTTGTGTTTTTCATATGAAGTTTGGCATTTTTTCTATTAAAGCATTCAAAATGGTATTTTTACTAACGTCTTTGTGTTTTTCATATCAAGTTTGGCATTTTTTCTATTAAAGCATTCAAAATGATATTTTTACTAACGTGTTTGTTTTTTTCATATGAAGTTTGGCATTTTTTCTATTAAAGCATTCAAAATGATATTTTTACTAACGTCTTTGTGTTTTTCATATGAAGTTTGGCATTTTTTCTATTAAAGCATTCAAAATGATATTTTTACTAACGTCTGTGTTTTTTTCATATGAAGTTTGGCATTTTTTCTATTAAAGCATTAAAAATGGTATTTTTACTAAAGTCTTTGTGTTTTTCATATGAAGTTTGGCATGTTTTCTATTAAAGCATTCAAAATGGTTTTTTTACTAACGTCTTTGTGTTTTTCATATGAAGTTTGGCATTTTTTCTATTCAAGCATTCAAAATGATATTTTTACTAACGTCCGTGTTTTTTTCATATGAATTTGGCATTTTTTCTATTAAAGCATTCAAAATGGTATTTTTACTAACGTCTTTGTGTTTTTCATATGAAGTTTGGCATTTTTTCTATTAAAGCATTCAAAATGATATTTTTACTTACGTCTGTGTTTTTTTTCATATGAAGTTTGGCATTTTTTCTATTAAAGCATTCAAAATTGTATTTTTACTAACGTCTTTGTGTTTTTCATATGAAGTTTGGCATTTTTTCTATTAAAGCATTCAAAATGGTATTTTTACTAACGTCTTTGTGTTTTTCATATGAAGTTTGGCATTTTTTCTATTAAAGCATTCAAAATGATATTTTTACTAACGTCTTTGTGTTTTTCATATGAAGTTTGGCATTTTTTCTATTAAAGCATTCAAAATGATATTTTTACTAACGTCTTTGTGTTTTTCATATGAAGTTTGGCATTTTTTCTATTAAAGCATTCAAAATGGTATTTTTACTAACGTCTTTGTTTTTTTCATATGAAGTTTGGCATTTTTTCTATTAAAGCATTCAAAATGATATTTTTACTAACGTCTTTGTGTTTTTCATATGAAGTTTGGCATTTTTTCTATTAAAGCATTCAAAATGATATTTTTACTAACGTCTGTGTTTTTTTCATATGAAGTTTGGCATTTTTTCTATTAAAGCATTAAAATTGGTATTTTTACTAACGTCTTTGTGTTTTTCATATGAAGTTTGGCATTTTTTCTATTAAAGCATTCAAAATGGTATTTTTACTAACGTCTTTGTTTTTTTTATATAAAGTTTTGCATTTTTTCTATTAAAGCATTCAAAATGATATTTTTACTAACGTCTTTGTGTTTTTCATATGAAGTTTGGCATTTTTTCTATTAAAGCATTCAAAATGATATTTTTACTAACGTCTTTGTGTTTTTCATATGAAGTTTGGCATTTTCTCTATTAAAACATTCAAAATGATATTTTTACTAACGTCTTTGTGTTTTTCATATGAAGTTTGGCATTTTTTCTATTAAAGCATTCAAAAGGATATTTTTACTAACGTCTTTGTGTTTTTCATATGAAGTTTGGCATTTTTTCTATTAAAGCATTCAAAATGATATTTTTACTAACGTCTTTGTGTTTTTCATATGAAGTTTGGCATTTTTTCTATTAAAGCATTCAAAATGGTATTTTTACTAACGTCTTTGTGTTTTTCATATGAAGTTTGGCATTTTTTCTATTAAAGCATTCAAAATGATATTTTTACTAACGTCTTTGTGTTTTTCATATGAAGTTTGGCATTTTTTCTATTAAAACATTCAAAATGATATTTTTACTGACGTCTTTGTTTTTTTCGTATGAAGTTTGGCATTTTTTCTATTAAAGCATTCAAAATGATATTTTTACTAACGTCTTTGTTTTTTTCATATGAAGTTTGGCATTTTTTCTATTAAAGCATTCAAAATGATATTTTTACTAACGTCTTTGTGTTTTTCATATGAAGTTTGGCATTTTTTCTATTAAAGCATTCAAAATGGTATTTTTACTAACGTCTTTGTGTTGTTCATATGAAGTTTGGCATTTTTTCTATTAAAGCATTCAAAATGGTATTTTTACTAACGTCTTTGTGTTTTTCATATCAAGTTTTGCATTTTTTCTATTAAAGCATTCAAAATGATATTTTTACTAACGTCTTTGTTTTTTTCATATGAAGTTTGGCATTTTTTCTATTAAAGCATTCAAAATGATATTTTTACTAACGTCTTTGTGTTTTTCATATGAAGTTTGGCATTTTTTCTATTAAAGCATTCAAAATGATATTTTTACTAACGTCTGTGTTTTTTTCATATGAAGTTTGGCATTTTTTCTATTAAAGCATTAAAAATGGTATTTTTACTAACGTCTTTGTGTTTTTCATATGAAGTTTGGCATGTTTTCTATTAAAGCATTCAAAATGGTTTTTTACTAACGTCTTTGTGTTTTTCATATGAAGTTTGGCATTTTTTCTATTCAAGCATTCAAAATGATATTTTTACTAACGTCTGTGTTTTTTTCATATGAATTTGGCATTTTTTCTATTAAAGCATTCAAAATGGTATTTTTACTAACGTCTTTGTGTTTTTCATATGAAGTTTGGCATTTTTTCTATTAAAGCATTCAAAATGATATTTTTACTTACGTCTGTGTTTTTTTCATATGAAGTTTGGCATTTTTTCTATTAAAGCATTCAAAATTGTATTTTTACTAACGTCTTTGTGTTTTTCATATGAAGTTTGGCATTTTTTCTATTAA
Organism: Euprymna scolopes; assembly: GCF_053919585.1. Lineage (NCBI taxonomy): Eukaryota > Metazoa > Mollusca > Cephalopoda > Sepiida > Sepiolidae > Euprymna > Euprymna scolopes. The sequence continues at coordinate 3,287,606 of NC_136502.1, forward strand.
AGCATTCAAAATGGTATTTTTACTAACGTCTTTGTGTTTTTCATATGAAGTTTGGCATTTTTTCTATTAAAGCATTCAAAATGATATTTTTACTAACGTCTTTGTGTTTTTCATATGAAGTTTGGCATTTTTTCTATTAAAGCATTCAAAATGATATTTTTACTAACGTCTTTGTGTTTTTCATATGAAGTTTGGCATTTTTTCTATTAAAGCATTCAAAATGATATTTTACTAACGTCTTTGTGTTTTTCATATGAAGTTTGGCATTTTTTCTATTAAAGCATTCAAAATGGTATTTTTACTAACGTCTTTGTTTTTTTCATATGAAGTTTGGCATTTTTTCTATTAAAGCATTCAAAATGATATTTTTACTAACGTCTTTGTGTTTTTCATATGAAGTTTGGCAATTTTTCTATTAAAACATTCAAAATGGTATTTTTACTAACGTCTTTGTGTTTTTCATATGAAGTTTGGCATTTTTTCTATTAAAACATTCATAATGATATTTTTACTAACGTCTTTGTGTTTTTCATATGAAGTTTGGCATTTTTTCTATTAAAGCATTCAAAATGGTATTTTTACTAACGTCTTTGTGTTTTTCATATGAAGTTTGGCATTTTTTCTATTAAAGCATTCAAAATGGTATTTTTACTAAGGTCTTTGTGTTTTTCATATGAAGTTTGGCATTTTTTCTATTAAAGCATTCAAAATGATATTTTTACTAACGTCTTTGTGTTTTTCATATGAAATTTGGCATTTTTTCTATTAAAACATTCAAAATGATATTTTTACTAACGTCTTTGTGTTTTTCATATGAAGTTTGGCATTTTTTCTATTAAAGCATTCAAAATGATATTTTTACTAACGTCTTTGTGTTTTTCATATGAAGTTTGGCATTTTTTCTATTAAAACATTCAAAATGATATTTTTACTAACGTCTTTGTGTTTTTCATATGAAGTTTGGCATTTTTTCTATTAAAGCATTCAAAATGGTATTTTTTACTAACGTCTTTGTGTTTTTCATATGAAGTTTGGCATTTTTTCTATTAAAGCATTCAAAATGATATTTTTACTAACGTCTTTGTGTTTTTCATATGAAGTTTGGCATTTTTTCTATTAAAGCATTCAAAATGATATTTTTACTAACGTCTTTGTTTTTTTCATATGAAGTTTGGCATTTTTTCTATTAAAGCATTCAAAATGATATTTTATCTAACGTCTTTGTTTTTTTCATATGAAGTTTGGCATTTTTTCTATTAAAGCATTCAAAATGATATTTTTACTAACGTCTTTGTGTTTTTCATATGAAGTTTGGCATTTTTTCTATTAAAGCATTCAAAATGATATTTTTACTAACGTCTTTGTGTTTTTCATATGAAGTTTGGCATTTTTTCTATTAAAGCATTCAAAATGATATTTTTACTAACGTCTTTGTGTTTTTCATATGAAGTTTGGCATTTTTTCTATTAAAGCATTCAAAATGGTATGTTTACTAACGTCTTTGTGTTTTTCATATGAAGTTTGGCATTTTTTCTATTAAAGCATTCAAAATGATATTTTTACTAACGTCTTTGTGTTTTTCATATGAAGTTTGGCATTTTTTCTATTAAAGCATTCAAAATGATATTTTTACTAACGTCTTTGTGTTTTTCATATGAAGTTTGGCATTTTTTCTATTAAAGCATTCAAAATGATATTTTTACTAACGTCTTTGTGTTTTTCATATGAAGTTTGGCATTTTTTCTATTAAAGCATTCAAAATGATATTTTTACTAACGTCTTTGTGTTTTTCATATGAAGTTTGGCATTTTTTCTATTAAAGCATTCAAAATGATATTTTTACTAACGTCTTTGTTTTTTTCATATGAAGTTTGGCATTTTTTCTATTAAAGCATTCAAAATGATATTTTTACTAACGTCTTTGTGTTTTTCATATGAAGTTTGGCATTTTTTCTATTAAAGCATTCAAAATGATATTTTTACTAACGTCTTTGTGTTTTTCATATGAAGTTTGGCATTTTTTCTATTAAAGCATTCAAAATGATATTTTACTAACGTCTTTGTGTTTTTCATATGAAGTTTGGCATTTTTTCTATTAAAGCATTCAAAATGATATTTTTACTAACGTCTTTGTGTTTTTCATATGAAGTTTGGCATTTTTTCTATTAAAGCATTCAAAATGATATTTTACTAACGTCTTTGTTTTTTTCATATGAAGTTTGGCATTTTTTCTATTAAAGCATTCAAAATGATATTTTTACTAACGTCTTTGTGTTTTTCATATGAAGTTTGGCATTTTTTCTATTCAAGCATTCAAAATGATATTTTTACTAACGTCTGTGTTTTTTTCATATGAATTTGGCATTTTTTCTATTAAAGCATTCAAAATGGTATTTTTACTAACGTCTTTGTGTTTTTCATATGAAGTTTGGCATTTTTTCTATTAAAGCATTCAAAATGATATTTTTACTTACGTCTGTGTTTTTTTCATATGAAGTTTGGCATTTTTTCTATTAAAGCATTCAAAATTGTATTTTTACTAACGTCTTTGTGTTTTTCATATGAAGTTTGGCATTTTTTCTATTAAAGCATTCAAAATGGTATTTTTACTAACGTCTTTGTGTTTTTCATATGAAGTTTGGCATTTTTTCTATTAAAGCATTCAAAATGATATTTTTACTAACGTCTTTGTGTTTTTCATATGAAGTTTGGCATTTTTTCTATTAAAGCATTCAAAATGATATTTTTACTAACGTCTTTGTGTTTTTCATATGAAGTTTGGCATTTTTTCTATTAAAGCATTCAAAATGATATTTTACTAACGTCTTTGTGTTTTTCATATGAAGTTTGGCATTTTTTCTATTAAAGCATTCAAAATGGTATTTTTACTAACGTCTTTGTTTTTTTCATATGAAGTTTGGCATTTTTTCTATTAAAGCATTCAAAATGATATTTTTACTAACGTCTTTGTGTTTTTCATATGAAGTTTGGCAATTTTTCTATTAAAACATTCAAAATGGTATTTTTACTAACGTCTTTGTGTTTTTCATATGAAGTTTGGCATTTTTTCTATTAAAACATTCATAATGATATTTTTACTAACGTCTTTGTGTTTTTCATATGAAGTTTGGCATTTTTTCTATTAAAGCATTCAAAATGGTATTTTTACTAACGTCTTTGTGTTTTTCATATGAAGTTTGGCATTTTTTCTATTAAAGCATTCAAAATGGTATTTTTACTAAGGTCTTTGTGTTTTTCATATGAAGTTTGGCATTTTTTCTATTAAAGCATTCAAAATGATATTTTTACTAACGTCTTTGTGTTTTTCATATGAAATTTGGCATTTTTTCTATTAAAACATTCAAAATGATATTTTTACTAACGTCTTTGTGTTTTTCATATGAAGTTTGGCATTTTTTCTATTAAAGCATTCAAAATGATATTTTTACTAACGTCTTTGTGTTTTTCATATGAAGTTTGGCATTTTTTCTATTAAAACATTCAAAATGATATTTTTACTAACGTCTTTGTGTTTTTCATATGAAGTTTGGCATTTTTTCTATTAAAGCATTCAAAATGGTATTTTTTACTAACGTCTTTGTGTTTTTCATATGAAGTTTGGCATTTTTTCTATTAAAGCATTCAAAATGATATTTTTACTAACGTCTTTGTGTTTTTCATATGAAGTTTGGCATTTTTTCTATTAAAGCATTCAAAATGATATTTTTACTAACGTCTTTGTTTTTTTCATATGAAGTTTGGCATTTTTTCTATTAAAGCATTCAAAATGATATTTTATCTAACGTCTTTGTTTTTTTCATATGAAGTTTGGCATTTTTTCTATTAAAGCATTCAAAATGATATTTTTACTAACGTCTTTGTGTTTTTCATATGAAGTTTGGCATTTTTTCTATTAAAGCATTCAAAATGATATTTTTACTAACGTCTTTGTGTTTTTCATATGAAGTTTGGCATTTTTTCTATTAAAGCATTCAAAATGATATTTTTACTAACGTCTTTGTGTTTTTCATATGAAGTTTGGCATTTTTTCTATTAAAGCATTCAAAATGGTATGTTTACTAACGTCTTTGTGTTTTTCATATGAAGTTTGGCATTTTTTCTATTAAAGCATTCAAAATGATATTTTTACTAACGTCTTTGTGTTTTTCATATGAAGTTTGGCATTTTTTCTATTAAAGCATTCAAAATGATATTTTTACTAACGTCTTTGTGTTTTTCATATGAAGTTTGGCATTTTTTCTATTAAAGCATTCAAAATGATATTTTTACTAACGTCTTTGTGTTTTTCATATGAAGTTTGGCATTTTTTCTATTAAAGCATTCAAAATGATATTTTTACTAACGTCTTTGTGTTTTTCATATGAAGTTTGGCATTTTTTCTATTAAAGCATTCAAAATGATATTTTTACTAACGTCTTTGTTTTTTTCATATGAAGTTTGGCATTTTTTCTATTAAAGCATTCAAAATGATATTTTTACTAACGTCTTTGTGTTTTTCATATGAAGTTTGGCATTTTTTCTATTAAAGCATTCAAAATGATATTTTTACTAACGTCTTTGTGTTTTTCATATGAAGTTTGGCATTTTTTCTATTAAAGCATTCAAAATGATATTTTACTAACGTCTTTGTGTTTTTCATATGAAGTTTGGCATTTTTTCTATTAAAGCATTCAAAATGATATTTTTACTAACGTCTTTGTGTTTTTCATATGAAGTTTGGCATTTTTTCTATTAAAGCATTCAAAATGATATTTTACTAACGTCTTTGTTTTTTTCATATGAAGTTTGGCATTTTTTCTATTAAAGCATTCAAAATGATATTTTTACTAACGTCTTTGTTTTTTTCATATGAAGTTTGGCATTTTTTCTATTAAAGCATTCAAAATGATATTTTACTAACGTCTTTGTGTTTTTCATATGAAGTTTGGCATTTTTTCTATTAAAGCATTCAAAATGATATTTTACTAACGTCTTTGTTTTTTTCATATGAAGTTTGGCATTTTTTCTATTAAAGCATTCAAAATGATATTTTTACTAACGTCTTTGTGTTTTTCATATGAAGTTTGGCATTTTTTCTATTAAAACATTCAAAATGATATTTTTACTAACGTCTTTGTGTTTTTCATATGAAGTTTGGCATTTTTTCTATTAAAGCATTCAAAATGGTATTTTTACTAACGTCTTGGTGTTTTTCATATGAAGTTTGGCATTTTTTCTATTAAAGCATTCAAAATGATATTTTTACTAACGTCTTTGTGTTTTTCATATGAAGTTTAGCATTTTTTCTATTAAAACATTCAAAATGATATTTTTACTAACGTCTTTGTGTTTTTCATATGAAGTTTGGCATTTTTTCTATTAAAGCATTCAAAATGGTATTTTTACTAACGTCTTTGTGTTTTTCATATGAAGTTTGGCATTTTTTCTATTAAAGCATTCAAAATGATATTTTTACTAACGTCTTTGTGTTTTTCATATGAAGTTTGGCATTTTTTCTATTAAAGCATTCAAAATGATATTTTTACTAACGTCTTTGTGTTTTTCATATGAAGTTTGGCATTTTTTCTATTAAAGCATTCAAAATGATATTTTTACTAACGTCTTTGTGTTTTTCATATGAAGTTTGGCATTTTTTCTATTAAAGCATTCAAAATGATATTTTTACTAACGTCTTTGTGTTTTTCATATGAAGTTTGGCATTTTTTCTATTAAAGCATTCAAAATGATATTTTTACTAACGTCTTTGTGTTTTTCATATGAAGTTTGGCATTTTTTCTATTAAAGCATTCAAAATGATATTTTTACTAACGTCTTTGTTTTTTTCATATGAAGTTTGGCATTTTTTCTATTAAAGCATTCAAAATGATATTTTTACTAACGTCTTTGTGTTTTTCATATGAAGTTTGGCATTTTTTCTATTAAAGCATTCAAAATGATATTTTTACTAACGTCTTTGTGTTTTTCATATGAAGTTTGGCATTTTTTCTATTAAAACATTCAAAATGATATTTTACTAACGTCTTTGTGTTTTTCATATGAAGTTTGGCATTTTTTCTATTAAAGCATTCAAAATGATATTTTTACTAACGTCTTTGTGTTTTTCATATGAAGTTTGGCATTTTTTCTATTAAAGCATTCAAAATGATATTTTACTAACGTCTTTGTTTTTTTCATATGAAGTTTGGCATTTTTTCTATTAAAGCATTCAAAATGATATTTTTACTAACGTCTTTGTTTTTTTCATATGAAGTTTGGCATTTTTTCTATTAAAGCATTCAAAATGATATTTCACTAACGTCTTTGTGTTTTTCATATGAAGTTTGGCATTTTTTCTATTAAAGCATTCAAAATGATATTTTACTAACGTCTTTGTTTTTTTCATATGAAGTTTGGCATTTTTTCTATTAAAGCATTCAAAATGATATTTTTACTAACGTCTTTGTGTTTTTCATATGAAGTTTGGCATTTTTTCTATTAAAACATTCAAAATGATATTTTTACTAACGTCTTTGTGTTTTTCATATGAAGTTTGGCATTTTTTCTATTAAAGCATTCAAAATGGTATTTTTACTAACGTCTTGGTGTTTTTCATATGAAGTTTGGCATTTTTTCTATTAAAGCATTCAAAATGATATTTTTACTAACGTCTTTGTGTTTTTCATATGAAGTTTAGCATTTTTTCTATTAAAACATTCAAAATGATATTTTTACTAACGTCTTTGTGTTTTTCATATGAAGTTTGGCATTTTTTCTATTAAAGCATTCAAAATGGTATTTTTACTAACGTCTTGGTGTTTTTCATATGAAGTTTGGCATTTTTTCTATTAAAGCATTCAAAATGATATTTTTACTAACGTCTTTGTGTTTTTCATATGAAGTTTGGCATTTTTTCTATTAAAGCATTCAAAATGATATTTTTACTAACGTCTTTGTGTTTTTCATATGAAGTTTGGCATTTTTTCTATTAAAGCATTCAAAATGATATTTTTACTAACGTCTTTGTGTTTTTCATATGAAGTTTGGCATTTTTTCTATTAAAGCATTCAAAATGATATTTTTACTAACGTCTTTGTGTTTTTCATATGAAGTTTGGCATTTTTTCTATTAAAGCATTCAAAATGATATTTTTACTAACGTCTTTGTGTTTTTCATATGAAGTTTGGCATTTTTTCTATTAAAGCATTCAAAATGATATTTTTACTAACGTCTTTGTTTTTTTCATATGAAGTTTGGCATTTTTTCTATTAAAGCATTCAAAATGATATTTTTACTAACGTCTTTGTGTTTTTCATATGAAGTTTGGCATTTTTTCTATTAAAGCATTCAAAATGATATTTTTACTAACGTCTTTGTGTTTTTCATATGAAGTTTAGCAATATTTTTACTTACTTCATAGTTTTTTTCTTTTTTCTACGTAAGAATATGCTACTGTTTCTGTTAGAAAACTTTGAAAATGATATTTTACTAACGTCTTCTTGTTTTTACGCATAAAAATTGAAAATTATATTTGTACTAACGTCTTTTTAATGCATGGAATTTTGATCTATTTCTTTTAAATAATTTTTTAAAACATTTCTAACATTATTGTTTTCTTTTTTACAAATAAAATTTTTCATCTATTTTTAATTAAAACAATTTTGTCATCGATATTTTACGAACGTCTTTGTGTTTTGTTTTACGTCATTTTACACTCTGAAAATTATATTTTTATAATGTCTTTGTTTTTGTTACACATAAAATTTTGCATCTAATTCTATTAAAAACTTTGAAACTGATATTTATAGGCTTTTGCTTTTAACACATTAAATGTTTTTTTCTAAAATACGCTGAAACTGATATTTTTACTAAGTATCTGTTTTGTAATACATGAAATTTTGCATATATTTCTATAAAAAAATTGAAAATAATATATTTACTAACGTTTTTGTATTTTTTAGTTTTACACATGAAAGTTTTCATCTATTTCCATTAAAACCATTTGACATCGATATCTTTGTTTTTTACACATGACAATTAAAAAATTGAATATTATGTTCTTATAAAGGTCTTTGTGCTTTGTTTTTACACATGAATTTTTTTATTTATTTCTATTAAAATACTTTGAAATTAATATTTTACAAACGCCTTTGTTTTTTATACATTATTTCTATAAATAATCATTTTTTTAAGGTTTTCTTTTTACACCTGGAATTTTGTATATTTGATATTTTTATTACTACTTAAAATTGTGCATCTAATTTTTAAAACATCTTTGTGTTTTTTGTTTTTCACACAAAAGATTTTGCATTTATTTTATTATAATAATTGGAATTTAACAATTCCTATTAAAATACTTTGAAACTGATATTTTTCCTAATGTAATTTATTTTAAATACGTGAAATTTTGCATCTATGTTTATTAAAAGAACTTTGAAAATTATATTTGTACGAAGATCTTTGTGTTTCAGTTTTACACATGAAATTTTGAATATATTCCTTTTAAAAACTTTGAAACTTATATTTTTACCAACTTTCTGTTTTTTTTTTTTTCATATAAAAAATTTGCTTTTATTTCTATTGAAAACTTAGAAAATTATATTTTACTAACTGTGATTTTTACATATAGACTTTTTAACTATTTTTTAAATATTTTAAAAATGGGAATTTTAGTGATATTTTTACACATAATAGTTTGCATCTATTTCTATTTAAAATCCTTGAAAATGATATTTCAAGTTACATTTTCGTGTTTTTACACGTAAAATTTTGTAGCTGTTTCTATTAAAACATTTTTAAATAGGTATTTTTCTTATGTCCTGGTTTTTAATACGTGAACCTTTGCTTCTATTTCTAATAACAAATTTGGAAACTGATATTTGTACTTACATCATTTTTAATACATATTTTTGCATCTACTTTAAACCTTATATTTTTACTTTTTTTTTTATTTAACTTCAGTAAGTTTTAAGATATCAAGGGGCTCCCTCCTGGAGCTAACAGTTGATGCTGTTATGATTCAAATTTATATCCGACGGCTCTTTTAAGAATAGATGCTGTTCCCTTTATGGCTGCTATTTGTATTTCGTTACAGCTTGGTCTTCCAGGGATTGCTTCTAATGTAATTAAATCCTTCTTAAGTAATAGAAAAATCAAAGTTGTCCTCGACGGTCGTACATCCAAACAATACGACATAAATGCGGGAGTACCTCAGGGGTCTATCCTTGGACCTCTATTATTCCTGATATTCATAAACGACCTCCCTGATAAAATTGTTTCGGAGATGGGTATATTTGCCGATGACACCACTCTCTATAACAGATATGAGGGGAAAACAAATAAACACATATCCAAGGAAATGGCAGAAACGCTAGAGGATGACCTCCAATCCGTAGTGGAATGGGGACAAAAATGGTTGGTCTCATTCAATGCTGCTAAGACTAAGCTTGTTTCCTTCAATAACTACAAGAAACCTTCTCTGCCACTAATAGCAATGGCCAAGAACACATTACCTGAAAGTACTTCTTTTAAACTCCTCGGCCTAACGTTTACAGGGAATATGAACTGGAATAGATACATTGAGAGCATTGCCAAGGCTGCTGCAAGGAAGGTTGGCTCTCTCTACCGTGCTAGAAAACTACTTACGCCTGACAGTATCCTATACCTCTATAAGGCAACCATTCGCCCATGTATGGAGTACTGTTGTCACATCTGGGCTGGTGCATCTGCTTCTTGTCTCTCGCTCCTGGACAGGGTTCAAAAGAGAGTCGCCAACCTGATAGGTCCTGAACTATCATCTAGGCTTCAGCCTCTGTCCCATCGACGAGATGTTGCATCCCTCTGCCTGTTCTACAAATACTTCAATGGTGAATGCTCTGACGAACTGCAAACACTTGTACCTCCCCGACGTAACTACCCCCGTCAAACTCGACAAGCTACTAAGTCTCATCCTTTTACAGTAGAGATCCCTAGGTGCAAGAAAGCCTTTTACTCCAATAGTTTCTTCCCCAGAACTGCGGGTCTTTGGAACTCCCTTCTGGGATTCTGCTTTCCCAACTGCAATGATATGCAGAAGTTCAAGTGTAATGTTAACAAACATCTTTCTACTCATCCCCCTTCATAATGACCCCGCTAATTAAGTCCCTGATAGTAGCCCCCTGCTTCAAAGTGGCACTATGCCTTGTTTGGGGTGAAAATTGAATATAAAAAAAAAAAAAGTATTTCTGAAGACTAGCATCTTGGGGGGGGGTTCTTTCAAATTTTGATTAAAAACACTTTCAAAACTATATTTTTACAAGCGTCTTTGTAATTTATTATTACACATGAATTCTGAACCTATTTCTATTTAAAAAAAAAACTTTGAAAATTATATTTTTACTAACGTCTTTGTGTTTATTTTTAAATAAATTAATCTGCATTTATTTTCTTAGATAATATTGATAGCGGTCAGATCCAGAATGTATATATTTATGTTTATTTTTTTCGTACCTCATTTTTTACCTGAAGAGATTAGTCATCTGTAGGCATCTCTTATTTTAATCAATGTTGTTATTTCATTTTAAATTAAGGAATAAAGAAAACTCAGAGCTCTCTGGTAATAAAAATCACTGGCTTATCCTACTTAGCATGAAAGCATAGGTCACCGTAAAAGAATACAATGTTCTAAGTAGTCAATAATGCGAATATGTAAGCATTATAGATTTCCTTTTCCTCTAAACGAAGAATCGATAGCACATCGGGTTTTGAATCATAACTTAAAGCTCTGGCCTGTCCTAATTCAACTGAAGAACCGTGACGCAATGAACCAGGTTGTTTGCAGATGAAACACACACACACACACACACACACACATATATATATATATATATATATATAGCAAGTTATGAAAATATATATGGCAATTAAGCTACACAGAATATTTCGCGTTTCATTCTCGTGTGAATTCGTCAGGCTTAATGCATATGCATAATAAGCGTGACAAATTCTCACGAGAATGAAACGCGAAATATTCTGTGTAGCTTAATTGCCACATATATTTTCATAACTTACTACCTAGCTCTACCTATGTATTGAGAACTGTTGAAGTAAATACTGAAAAATTTACGCATAAAATTATATCTTTGTATATTAATTTATGTGATTAAATGAAGTAATCACACACACACACACACACACGTGTGTGGGTGAAATGTTTGAATTTCAAATCAAATGATTTTTATTATTCTATGTAAGACAAAGAATACATTTGAAATATTATAACTCCTTATCCTATAGGATTTCGATGTCTACCATCTCTTCAGAGGAGAAAATATTAGCAAATAATTTTAATGGTTTACACCTTATTTGCTAAGGTCAGTTAGACATGGAAAATAACAATTAAAAGTTTTTAAGTATTTAAATGTCATAGAGTAAGGGAAGTTAATGAAAAATATATAAAAGTTAACATCTAAATTGCATGGTAAAATCGAAGTGAATGTCTTTGATAGCATTTTTGTAAAATGATCCAAACTTTATTTTGAGTAATCCACATCACAATGTAATATATATATATATATATATATATATATATATATATATATATATATATATATATGTGTAGGCATTTGCTCTATCTTGTATATCAAGCAATTCTTATGCAGTATTATTTCGCCATGCGGCTAGACAGGCAACTACCTCAAGCCAGGATTGAAACCCGACCGCCTGTACGACAGTCAAGGCTCCTAACCACTACGCTATCGGCGGCTACTGAGTGAGTTATGAGTTTAACGATGTTTTCACATCGTCCGAAATACCTCCGCTCGATTTGTTTACACAAAGAGCATCGCTTTATACGCTAATGGTAATTCGTGTATCACTTCTCAATATGCTCAACTTAAGATGAAGAGCATTATAGTCATCCACATACAGTACTGTTTCGCTGTTTCACAGCTGATCAGTGCGGCTAGACAGACAACTACCTCAGGCCAGAATTGAAACCCAACCGCCTGATATATATTTTTTGATAAGCCTATATTTTTATTTTTATTTTTATTTTCTTATTCTTTATTTTTATTCTGTATTTTTATTTTATTTTATTTTTTTTTTTTTTATAAAAAAAAGTCTAATAGTTATTATAAAGGTAATTTTTAAATCTGACTGCTTTGTGATTTTTCTAGTTTTATTTTATGTAGTTTTATTATCAGTAGTTTTTTATATCTATGCATATATGTTTTAATTGATGTTGTTTTTACTTACACTTTCCCCTTCTCTTTTTTCTTTCTCTTCCCATCTTTTTCTTTCTTTCTTTTTTCTTCGTATGTTTCTTCTATTTCTATTTCTATACAAACCTTAATCCCTCTACCTTTTTTTTCCGTCTTCTTTAAATATATTTAAAAACTGTTATCTTTTTTATTCTTAATGACACGTAATGTGACCCAATAATTTTTTTTTATTGCTGAATCCTATGACCTTCACCTTCACCGAGGTGCACGACTTATATGACCTTCACCTTCACCAAGGTGCGCGACTTGACACAAAAAAAACAACTTCTTAATCAACTGCTAACGCACGCGTCACTGTAACGTCCAATGACAACAACAACAACTTTCTCACTTGACCTGCCTTTCATACCACTCTCTCAATCCCTCCTCTTGCGCATGCGCCCGGAGATTCCTGACAACCTCGAGACTTCCGCTTATAAAAACCCAAGTTTTGTTGTCGCGCATGCCTATACAAGGCACAAACACATGGGCGTTTGTTTTGTTGGTAAGTACTACACTCCCCCCTGATCTGATGATCACATAGAGTGCACTCCGGGGGTGGCCTCTTAGGTCGCTGCGAAGGGTGGTATTTACAATCTCGGATTCAGGTTTTGGTTCTGGTTCTGGGTGTGGTTCTGGTTCTGATCCTGCCTGATCAGACGAACTACAACTACTACTCTCATGCTCGGTGACCTCACTCATCAGCAGCTCATCATCTGATGATTCATCGCTCTCTGTAGTTGTGGGATGTACTTCACTAGCTGGACGAAGATCGCGCACATGGCTAGGGGTTCCATCAACAAGGACCGACTGCTGGCTGACCACTCCAGATATTCATCCTCGCTTGAACTTGGTGGTGCACCGGTTTCCAGGGGGTCTTACCCAAACTGGATCCCCTACCTTGTATTTGTCATGATTCTCCTCGTCGATTGGCTGGACAGTGTCAATGCCCTTTATCCTAACACGGTATTTGTGTATGGCATTGGCCGGTGCTGTTGTTAGTGTCTTCCCATCCTTTGGTGTGATGTTATACCAATACGTGGCCTCTGTAATGGTGCATTGCTTTCTGCAGCAATTCTCTTGATGCTGCGATGGCTCCTCTCAGCAATGCCATTCCCTGATGGCACATGAGCACATCGCAGTCGGACACCCCACTCATTCAACAACTGCCGAACTAGGTGGCTACAAAAAGCAGCATCGTTGTCCGTCAATATCTCTTCCGGCGCACCTCGCAACTCGCTCAGAAAAGAGGGATGACAACATTCGCTGAGTCCTGCCTGGTCATTTGCCGCCACACCGCAAAACGAGTGGGTCCACAGTCGATAAGGGTTAGAAAGGGCTTACCACTGTAATGGGTAATATCCATCGCTACTCGTTGTCACACATGCTCAACCTTCAATCGCCCCTTCTGCCATTGCTCAGGTGCAGGATCGATAGACTGGCATGCCTCACAGTGCTTGATGATCTGCCTGACATCCGCCCTTGTCACTGCCGGGTCCACACGCCTCGCAAAAT
>NC_136502.1:3306356-3398856 GCF_053919585.1 Euprymna scolopes
ACTACAGTATTTATATATAAATTAGCAGGATCTGATGAAATTCCACAGAGGACGAATTCATATGTAATACGCTTAAATAGTCAGGTCATAAAATACGCTTAAATATGATATTTTAATTCTTGCAGATTTCGTATATATCTTTATAGAGTTAATGTTCTATCGATTTGTATATATTATAAAGTTGCGATTTCAAAAATACAAAATATATCTATATGACTTGGTTTCATCAACTTGAATCGAAACCGAATTAGGAAATATATATATATATATATATATATATATATATATAAGTTTAGTTCCTTTAGCTATAATCGAAACCAAAACTTATGAAGACTTCTTGATAAATGTATTTATAGAAAAAAATAAATTACTTGGGTTCCATCAGCTAAAATCGAAACCGGGGCCAAGGCTTATGAAGAATTCTTGATAAAATTATTTTTTAAATAGATTATTGAATTGCGATTAGCTATACTCGAAACCAAAACCAAAGCTTATGAGGAATTTTGGTAAAATTATTCATAAAAAAAATAGATTACTTAAGTGCCATCAACTATAATCGAAACTGAACCCAAAATTATAAAGAAGTCTTAATAAAATTATTTATAAAATAAATTAAATGACTTGAGTGCCATCAGCTATAATCGAAACCAAAACTTATGAAGAATTCTTGGTAAAATTATTTATTACAAGAAATGGAAGTACATAACAATTAAACGACCCGGATGTAAGCGTCTGGATGTCTGGATCAACTGCGCACTTCTATGGTCATCTTTGTTTTGATTTTTATATATATATATGTTACAATGTTTATGTATATATACTAGAACATGTTACAGTGTTGCTTGGTATTAAATGTAACGTGAAATTTCTTTTATAAAAATGGAGTAAAAAAAGCGGAAACAGACATGTGCATGCGATTATTATGTTTTTTTCTAAACATTTTTTCACTTCTTGTAAGTAAAAAAAAAAAATACTCGGGCTGAGATCGAAACCAAAACCTAAAGACAGTCAGTCAAGTACAATAACATTCAGACCAGTTTTACACGTCTTTAAAAAGTGTTTTTAAACCGATTTATTCTTAACATAATGTGAACGATTCGAGCATACGCAGTCGTGAAACAGTTGACAAACAGATAAAATTTCGATGACTCCTAAATACTAATTTTTGTTCAATTTTGACCTCTATCTTATTTCAGATGAAAACTAATTAAAAAGATTTGAACATGTTTGAACATTCCATATACCAAATTTCAAGTCTGTAGATCAAATATTCGTTGAGTATATAGGTTGAGAAGTGTTCTCATCCCACATATTCTCACTCATATATATATATATATATATATATTTATATACACACACTAACGGCATATCGAACTACTTCACATGTGAATTTATAAAAACAAATTTAGTCGCTGTTTTGGGTTTAAACACGGTGATTGGACACAACTCGGCTCATTTAGTCACCTCAACATGGCTTTCATAAAGCTTGACGTCACATCGTATCTTCGGGTCGCAGTGAGAAAAAAATCTCAGAACAGTTTAACTTAAAAGTGATTAATCTTAATACATTGTCTATTCGAATCGCTCTCTCTCTTTCTCTCCTATATATATATATATATATATATATATATATATATATATATGTGTGTGTGTGTGTGCGTTTGTCTACCCTGGTAATACATGCATTTCGATTGTGTTGGTATTTTTGTGTTTCCTTTTCCTTTTGTAATCACATCGGGGTCACCAGTAAAAAATACAAACATGAATTCTTTTATAGCGATTTCGCTTACCTCCATATTAAACTGCAGCAACCTCCCACCTCTTGAAATTTAATTCTTGCTCAATGTAATAGAGCTGGTTACAATGTGGTGGTGTTCGAGCTACACAGTCTGGAACTTCAGTTCCTGTCAAGGCTATTCATTGCAGTCAGGTTTTTCACCCAGCAGTATTAGAGCTGCAAGCTACCTGACAGGGCTCTAGTGAATATTCAGGAGAAGTTAGCATCAAGATTAGTTGTCATCTAGTTGTCTCTACCTCGGTGCACGACAAAGGCGTATCATGCACAAATTGCATATCAATGGGGTGAAGGTAGCAATATTTCTTCTGCGCGATTGTGTAACCATCATTTTTTGTGTATTTTAAGAAAAACCTTTCCTGACTTCACATGCAATTGCTGAGCCTTGCTCTTATCAGTGTTGATGGAAGAGGTTCTGCAATCTTGCAGGTATCACAAATGGCTGCAACCAACGAGGAGGATTTCGTGCAGAGTATCATGAGGCACAATCTCTGTGGGCTTGATCTATATGCCCGTCAACGGCAGAATAGTGACCCGTTAGGTCACTATTCTGCTGTTGTACAGGACAAAAATCATCTCTATTTTATTATTATACATTCCTCTTCCTCTTCTTCTTCTTCTTCTGGTCCTAGATATGACCTAAAACTATATCCAGTGGTGAGGCCCCAGCTTGCGGGCTTTAGGGAGTGTGGAGCCATCCTTTAATTGGCATTGCTCCCAGGTCCACTCTGACTGGAGGGTCCCAACTATGGGTTAAATAGAAACCTACTTGAAAACAACAAATATATTCTATTAAAATAATTTTCTTCAAAATTTTTGGATTCGGCATTAAATAACCTGAAAAGGGTCGATATGCCGTAAAACAAAAACAACCAACCATCTTCTTCTTCTGCATATTATTATTATTATTATTATTAGTAGTAGTGCAACACAGTGCATATGAGCGCGTGGGAAAGTATCAACAGCAGCAGTAACCGAAATACGTGGAGATGCAACTTAGGAAGTGTGCGCGAGAAGAGCAAGGAAAAAGGAGAACAAATTCATCATGTGATTGGGAGAAAGAAAGTCGACGTCAAAGGAGACGGATAGGAAAGCCGAAGATGAGAATGGGCCGGTTGTGCTCATCATGCGGTCGGAAGAAAGAGAAACGGGCGCCAGGCTAAAATGGCAGATGACAGCGAGAGACTTTTTAAGTGGTGCCGGTAATAAAAATGTTTTGTAAAAAAAAAAAATGCCGACTCGGATTTTATTCATTTATTTTCAGTTTTATTTTTATGAATTACAAAAGTAAAGTTTAATTTTTATGAATTACTAAAGTAAAGTTTAATTTTTATGAATTACTAAAGTAAAGTTTAATTTTTATGAATTACTAAAGTAAAGTTTAATTTTTATGAATTACTAAAGTAAAGTTTAATTTTTATGAATTACTAAAGTAAAGTTTAATTTTTATGAATTACTAAAGTAAAGTTTAATTTTTATGAATTACTAAAGTAAAGTTTAATTTTTATGAATTACTAAAGTAAAATTTTATTGATTGAGATTGTCGGACTGACTTCCTCATCTTGGTTGTTATCGTCACAACGTTTCGGCCGTTTTGCCCTCCGACCTTCATCAGGTGTTTTGTATCGAACTGGGGAACCGTTTACTAGGAATCTCGAACCTAACCCTTTATTATTATTACGGGGGTACCGTGTTCGGACTCCAGCTAGGCTCTGGGATATAGTTGCTGATTCTTTGTTTTGAATGCTACTTTTTACTGCCTTCGTTCAGGATTGAACTCAGCACCTTTGGGTAACTGCAAACTTTGATACAACGTCTAGGACCATTGTGACGATAACAACCAAGATGAGGAAGTCAGTCCGACAATCTCAATCAATGAAAACACCTCATCTAAAAAAAAAAAAAATACAGACAATTACTAAAATTTTATTTTTATGAATTACTAAAGTGAAATCTGTCGGCCACGTTACAGTATTAGTTCGAGTAATCGTCTCTATTTTATTAATATAAAAATGTAGTAGTAGTAGTAGTAGTTACTGTATCAGCATAAAATTTTATAAGGCGATACAATATTTTATGTAGCAATGTTCAATATTTACCTCAACAGTGCTCAATACGTGAGTAGAGCTAGTTAGTCAGTTATTTGATACAAATTTGCTTAACATTGAGATAGATTACCTTAACGGATTATGGATTATCTTTTTATGTTAAATGCTTTTTATTTTATACTTTTTTGTATGGCTTCAATGCATAATAGCACATGTGAACTAGAAAAGAAACTAATGCGAGAATTATCAATAGGTATTATTCATCTTTTACGTAATCCATTTCATCTCTATTGATAGACTTAAATGATTAGTGTGTGAAGAAGCTTTTTTTTATCTAATATGAATCGATTAAGTAATAAGTAATAAGTTATTTGTTTACTTAAAATTATTTGTAAATTCTTTATTTGTTTTAAATTATTAATAAGTTATTGTTATATCTACTGACTCGTTCACACATAATGGACTCTGCTAACCATTATACGTGGTTAATATTCTCGTGGGGGAAATATCGCAATCAGTGTCGACACCAAGGGTCGACAATCTGTCTTTATTAATTCATTTATGTCGGACTATAATCCTCTTTTTGGTTGTTGTTTCATGACGTTTCGGCCAACTATTCCTCTGGCCTTCGTCAGGTGGTAACTGTGACGGGATAGGAACTCAGAATTTCCTAACTCAGCAATTACTGCCTACCATAGTTGTTGTCGTCTCATCATATTTTTAGCCAACTAATCCTCTGACCGGCTTTGGGTAAAATTAAAACCGCTATCTTCGGACAATGTTCACCTGGAACCGTAGAGATTCAACGTTTTTATCCACTGCGCCACGAACCCCGAAGGACGATCAACGTTGGATTTCTTTGGTTTTATTAATCCATATTTATTTATGATCTAATCTTCCATTGTCGGATCCGTACCGAACGGTATATAATTGGAATGCTTATACGCACCCTTGATCGTTATTCTATGACCCTTTCCTATGATCCACAACAACTGGCGACGGGGTTTCGAAAATTCATAAGTAAAACCCGTGGAAAACAGTAAATTTTTGTTGGGGTTTTTTCATGCGTTCAAAGCTACATACATTTTTTGTTTTCTTTCTTCTTTAAGAAAGAATAAAAACAAAAGTCCATTTTCACACAAATGTGAAAATTTCAAATGGATTTGCAGCAAGAAAACGGAGAAAGGCAGGTTATTACAATTTAACGCGAAAAACGCTTATTGCTGTAATTCTCCACTTTCTTTGTTCGTTTTTGGCAGGAATGGTTTAAATTTGTTAAATATTAAATGCAACAACAACAGAAACAACAAAAAGAGAAACAACAAGAGAAACAACAACAGAAACAACAACAACAACAACAACAAAATAACGAAGCACAAATATAACAGAATTAGAACGAACAACAAGAGAAAAATGAAAGAAAGATTTCAAAAACTGAACCAACAAAAGCAGATATTATTGGAACAACAAGAAATTTAATATAAATTTTAACAAACAAAAACTGAGCCATGGAAAGTAACATAGCGTTCTCACCAAAATCAGCCTGGAACGCTATACATAATTTCATTTACGCTTCAGACGAAGACAAGACTTTCGCCTAATTGTGCCGATTGGGCTAACTCTAAAACGTTCCGTTTATTGCTTCGAAAATTGAGAACTGTTCTGCAAGTATTTTAATGGTGAATGCTCTGACGAACTGCAGACACTTGTACCCCCTCGACGTAGATACCTCTGACAAACCCGACAAACAGCTAAATCCCACCCCTACACAGTAGAGATCCCTAAATGTAAGAGAGCTTTCTACTTCAGTAGTTTCTTCCCCAGAACTGTTAGATTTTGGAACAGCCTTCCGGGTCCCTGCTTCTCCAACTGTACTGACATGCAGAAGTTTAAGTGTAATGTGAACAGACATTTTGCTGCCTAACTCCCTACATAGTACCCCTGTATTATGTCCCTGATAGTAGCCCTCTACATCAAAGTGGCAATGTGCCTTGTTTGAGGTAAAAAAAAATCGTGAATTACATTTTAACGCGAAAAACGCTTATTGCTGTAATTCTCCACTTACACTTTCTGTGTTCGTTTTTGGCAGGAATGGTTTTGTATTTTGTGTGTGTGTGTGTGTGTGTGTGTGTGTGTGTGTGTGTGTGTGTCAGGAAGTGATCTAGTTTTTGTCCTTTTTTCGTTTTTATTTTATCTTGTACTAGTTATTTATTATTAATTTTTTATTTTATTTTTTCTTTCTTTATTAATATTATTATTATTATTATTATTATTATTGCTGTTGTTCATGATGTTGTTTCCATTATTTTTATTTCTTTCTGTGTATGTGTTTTTATTCTAAGGTAAAGTTTATTTTGTGTATACATACGTTTGCTATTTCGCTTTTGCAGTTTAATAAATTTGGGGGTTCTTTAAAGTTTAGGATAGCTAATTTTTCATTTAAACATAGTCTACACCGGTCGTATAAGTTTCTATGTGTTCTGGCTTGCGCTACAATTTTCCATTCGGCTATCAGCGATCGTCCATCTTCTTTGAATTTTCAGTAGCTGTTCGTTTTTATTCGAAGCATTTTGTTTTAGAAAGTACTTCTGTAGTCGTAATATCTGGGTTTATGTATATATATATATATATATATATATATATATATATATATATATTTACATATATAGTATGTATTTAGGCAGCATTTTTTTCATTTAAGAAAACACTGTTAAAAATAACGTTTTCTCTACTTAATTACACATCACACATGAATAAAAATGGTATAACTAAGCAAAGAGAATTCTACTATTGTTAACAATGTTTGCTTATATATATATATATATATATATATATATATATATATATATATATATACGTGCGTTTGTGTGTATGTGTGTGCGTACGTGTATGTGAGTGTTTGTGTGTGTGTGTGCATATCATCGATGAACTCTTTATGTGTGTGATGCGTGCCACAAGCCATAGTAACAGGTGCTAAATATCGACCACTTCATCTTACATAACATGACAAACCTCACGTTGAATACGATGAAGAGGAGGTTATTGCTGTTATTGCTGCTATGGATTATTGTGGTCAAGAATAGCATAAAAAAAACACTCGAGTCACAACTTCTGGTTGGATGATCCAGGATTTTAGAGTTAGTGAATCTCTCTCTCTCTCTCTTTCTCTCTCTCTCTCTCTACATATATATATATATCCTTTCCCCTTTCAATCTCTCCCACTTCTTCCCCCCTCTCTCTCTTCCCCCTCTCTCTCTCTCTCTCTCTCTCTCTCTATATATATATATATATATCCTTTTCCCTTTCAATCTCTCTCACTTCTTCTCCCTCTCTCTCTCTCTCTCTCTCTCTCTATCTATCTACCTTCTCTCTGTCCTTTCTCTTTCTTACTCTCTCTCTCTTTCTATCTCTCTAAATCTATCTCATTCCTCTCACTCTTTCTGTCCTTCCCTCACCCCTTCTTTCTTGCTCTTTCCATCTATCTGTCTCTTTCCCTCTTTGTCTCTCTCTCTCTCTCTCTCTCTCTCTCTATCTATCTATCTCTCCTTTTCCTTCTCCATCTCTCACCCATTTCTTTTTCCTACTCTGTCTCTCTCTCTACTTCCCTCCTTTCTCTCTGCTTCTGTCGCTCTCTATACAGCAAATAGACAGAGGGACAGAAGTAGATAGATAGATAGATAGAGACAGTAGAGAGAAAGGAGGGAGATCTATCTATCTATCTATCTATCTATCTACATATCTCTCTCCTTCCTCTTCTTTCTTTCTCTTTCTACCCTCTCTGCTTCCCTCTCCTCTCTCTCCGCTGTCCCCCCTACTCTCTCTTTCTTTTCCTTCTCTCTTGCTATATCATACACATAAAATAAAAGATACAACCTTTTCATTGCGTCTAAGCAATTGATGAGTCAGCAAAAGGGTTGATATGCCGTGAGCAAGATAAGAGAAACGTTTTAGTGTGTTGAGTCTTTCTCATTTTCGTATAATTTCAAATCCATACCAATTTGATATTAATGTTTATTAATTTTTTAGATGAGGATTAATATTATTTGGATTGTTTGGACTACTGTTCTCATCTTGCTTGTTATTCTTAAACACACTTTAACCGCCACTAATAAAAACTATAATAATAATTTAAAAAAAACGCTAATAATAATAAGAAGAAGAAGAAAAAGATATTTTATTGTGACAAGATGTATGCAAATTATAAAATAAACGAAAAAATAATTTAAAAAAAAAAGTACACGAACATATTTCAACCGCGGAAAAAACTCTAAAATAAGATTTATTATTTATTACAAAAAATTAAAAACAAGCCAATTATTAATAAGCAATAATCCTATATCCGACGACAATATGCTCAAAACTAGAAATGCTGTGTACGTCTTTAAATGCCCCAAAGGAGAATGTGTCTCCAAAAATTACACGTACTTTAGCATGACTCGAACCATCATCTCTCGTCGACTAACGTGTCACCTATCTTACCAGAATAGCTCCATTTATCAGCACCTCACAACACACGACACCCCAAAACCGAATTTAGAGACATACTAATAAAACCACTGCCATTTTAGCTGTCTTACGCTGTGATGTACGCCTCCCAATTATTGAAGCCTTGTTGATCTGTATTTAAAAAAAAAAAAACAACCATTAATCAAGCCCAACACGAAGCGAATGGCACGCTAAAATGCTTTTAAGTATTTTAAACAATTTTAAACGATTTTAATCGTCTTTCAATTCAATTCATTACCTTATTATTTTTCATCGCTCGTTTGAGGACGACTTATGGAAGTCGAAAATACCGCGAATACGGCAAATTACTTTTTACGCTCGAACAGAATGTTCGTAAACTAGTTCGTCAAAAAAAACAAAAATGGATTCTAAGAGAAACAAACAAGAGTTGTTTATGCTCTTCAATAAAATATATATATATATATATATATATATATATATATATATACTCCTATAAATTTGGAGTTTTTGTGTATTGATATTCATATTAAAAACCCTTTTTTTCTATTTATTTAAAAACAAATACAACTTTGTCATATATGGGCTGTGGAATTGCATTCATTAGCAAAAATCTAGCTAATTTGCATATTCTTTTAAACATTCATTTTGATTAATTCCTAATTAGTTTTTTCGGTTTTCTTCTGAGGGATCATCTTTAGTTTACTATTGCGTATAATTATATTCATGCGGATATTCTACATGATTTATACTTGTGTAATATTTGCGTAAAAAGCTTATAGTAAATACAAACATCTTTCTATATATATTTATGCATGCGTATATATATTTGTTTAAAAAACTTTGCCTACTAAACTTCTTTGTCAGTTTTTAGTCTACAGACATAAAACTTAATATACAGGGTATTCAAATCCATAGGAAACTTTGTATTTGGGTTTTAGTCAGGTAAAATCGATGCAAAGTGTGAAAATTTTAAAAATGGAATTTGCCAGATGAAGGTCGAACGACGGCATTACGAATATACATGCGTAACGTAATAGCTATTGATTCATGTTTTAATTTTTAGCCTTGCAACAAATATTTCTTCAAAGTTCATGCATTAACGTTAAAGGAAAAAGTAAATCGTAAGTTAAACGTTTTGGTTTCAATTCTCGGTGGTGGTGCACAAGTCATTTTTTTTTTACTTTTTAAATCATCACTATATATTGGGTCTAATATAATATAATAATAAATACGAAATCTGCATTAATGAAAATATCATATGTAAGCGCATTTTACAATCGGGCAATGCCGGGTGGCCTACTATATATATATATATATATATATATATATATATATATATATATATATATATATATATATATAGATGTTTTTATTTGTTTTTGTTAGCGATACTTTCTTGAATGAATTCAAGTATTTATACGAAAGTGCATTTTTACCTAAATGCTTGTTGGGAATAATTTTCCCATTGACCAATCTGGTACCCCCTTTTAATGGGGAGCGACATATATATTATTTTTAAAATATCCTAAACCTCTATCGCTAACAAAAACAAATAAAAACTACGTAAAAGTGATACATTTAGTAGTCCGGCGAGGTTAGCACCGTGGTAGAGGTTTAGGATATTTTAAAAATAATATATATGTCGCTCCCCATTAAAAGGGGGTACCAGATTGGTCAATGGGAAAATTATTCCCAACAAGCATTTAGGTAAAAATGCACTTTCGTATAAATACTTATATATATATATATATATATATATGGGTGCTTTTAGAGGTAGCAAATTTTAATTGATAACTCTATTTTCCTTAGTTGCCGATTTGGCAATTATCGGTTATTTTGAGTTCAGCTTGGTTTGGCAATTCATCAAGAAGAAACTAACACTCAGACAGCGTTTACAAATTGCAAATAATGCAATCAATTTACTGAGAGAAACATTTGCTGAACTAAAAATTTAATGAAATGGGCTTAAATGAAATAGGTAAATTGACCACCTCGTTCACGCAGTTTAACCCTATTACATTATTTTAATTGGGGATAGGTAAAGCCCAATGTTTACGCTGATAAACCAGACACAATAGGCCACTTGGAAGACAACATTCGATATGTTGTTGCTGAAATACAGCTTAATTTAATGTGGAGTTTATGAAATTATTATCATTACACCATATACAAGTGGGTATTTGTACCCCGTGAAATTATTATCTAATCTTTATTTCTCTTTAACGTAATCGTTACATGTCAACACTCGGAACCCACACGTTGTATGCAGACAGTCGCAAGGAAAGAAAGACAAGCAAAGAATTCGACTCACATTTTTTTAAGTGAAACAACAGACATTTATTTACAGGTACTATCTAGAATAGCGCCTTGTCTCTTGTTCAAAAGTTTTCACATACTCTAATGTGCTTAACAAGACTCTGCCGTGTTGAACACATGATGTTTTTGTCTGACCATGTTTAGGACGCACCTTCTCCTGTCGCTCTCAGTCCATGTGTTTCACGCGTCTATTTCTGATAGCTCTAAAATCAAGGGTTCGCATTTTTCTGTTCTCATCTTTTTCTTTTCTTTCGTCCCTGCACATGACGATCATTCGCATACAACTGCTGCTGCTGCTGCCGTTCGTGCTCTGTTACATATTGCATAAAATAATCTTTGATATAAACTGGAGGGTATGATCACCGAAAATTCGAAGATTCTATTTATAGACACTGACGATAGGAACTGACAAATCAAATTAGCCACGTTCTGCAACCAATCAGAAACCAGAGCTGCTCCATAAAAATATTGAATCTTTTAGCATTCCGGCATATAATGTTTTTGTGTCAACATGAGAAGCATCTTTTGCTTTTTGCCTGCAAAACTTTAAAGTCCAGGACCTTTACAGAACAGCTACCCATTAAAAATTATTTATATCTAGGACTTCTAGCTATCTATCGAAAATACTTCTGAAATTAAACATGGCCTTCAATTCAAGAATAACCTTGGAGTTAAGCTATAGAAAACTTTATATACAATGGAAACAATTTATCAGATCACGCTGAAATTCGAATGGTCATTAATGTTACCAAAGGTCATCAGATGCATAAATCAAAATTTGAAAAATTTCGTCAAAATTTCGACCGTGATGAAATTTTGAAGATCAAATATTGTGACGAGCAGCGCAGAAACACGAATTGCACGCCAATGTGTAAGTCGGGCCTATGGCAAAAATGAATTTGTCCAAGGGCTATAAAAAGCCAGTACCAAAGTCATTCAGAGAGGAGCTGCCAAGGTTGCTCTAGTAACATGACGTTTTGAACCATAGTGTTAAGGATTGTGTCGAATCGACGGAAGTGTTTGAGTTCGAATCAACAGAGTTGTTTGGGATCGTGCTGTGTTGACTCATCGGAGGTGTTTAGGTTCGAATCGACGGGGTTGTTTAGGATTGTGTAGTGTCGAATCGTCAGAGGTGCTTGGGTTCGATCAACAGAGTTGTTTGGGATTGTGTAGTATCGAATCGTCAGAGGTGCTTGGGTTCGATCGACAGAGTTGTTTGGGATTGTGTAATATCGAATCGTCAGAGGTGCTTGGGTTCGATTCGACAGAGTTGTTTGGGATTTTGTAGTGTCGAATCGTCAGAGGTGCTTGGGTTCGACTCAACATAGTTGTTTTGGGATTGTATAGTGTTGAATCGTCAGAGGTGCTTGGGTTCGATCGACAGAGTTGTTTGGGATTGTGTAATATCGAATCGTCAGAGGTGCTTGGGTTCGATTCGACAGAGTTGTTTGGGATTTTGTAGTGTCGAATCGTCAGAGGTGCTTGGGTTCGACTCAACATAGTTGTTTTGGGATTGTATAGTGTCGAATCGTCAGAGGTGCTTGGGTTCGATCGACAGAGTTGTTTGGGATTGTGTAATATCGAATCGTCAGAGGTGCTTGGGTTCGATTCGACAGAGTTGTTTGGGATTTTGTAGTGTCGAATCGTCAGAGGTGCTTGGGTTCGACTCAACATAGTTGTTTTGGGATTGTATAGTGTTGAATCGTCAGAGGTGCTTGGGTTCGATTCGACAGAGTTGTTTGGGATTGTGTAGTGTCGAATCTTCGGAGGTGCTTAGGTTCGACTCAACAGAGTTGTTTGAGATCGTGCTGTGTTGATTCATCGGAGGTGTTTAGGTTCGAATCGACGGGGTTGTTTAGGATTGTGTAGTGTCGAATCGTCAGAGGTGCTTGGGCTCGACTCGACAGAGTTGTTTGGGATTGTGTAGTATCGAATCGTCAGAGGTGCTTGGGTTCGATTCGACAGAGTTGTTTGGGATTGTGTTGTGTCGAATCTTCGGAGGTGCTTAGGTTCGACTCAACAGAGTTGTTTGGGATTTTGTAGTGTCGAATCGTCAGAGGTGCTTGGGTTCGACTCAACATAGTTGTTTGGGATTGTGTAGTGTCGAATCTTCGGAGGTGCTTAGGTTCGACTCAACAGAGTTGTTTGAGATCGTGCTGTGTTGATTCATCGGAGGTGTTTAGGTTCGAATCGACGGGGTTGTTTAGGATTTTGTAGTGTCGAATCGTCAGAGGTGCTTGGGCTCGACTCGACAGAGTTGTTTGGGATTGTGTAGTATCGAATCGTCAGAGGTGCTTGGGTTCGATTCGACAGAGTTGTTTGGGATTGTGTTGTGTCGAATCTTCGGAGGTGCTTAGGTTCGACTCAACAGAGTTGTTTGGGATTTTGTAGTGTCGAATCGTCAGAGGTGCTTGGGTTCGACTCAACATAGTTGTTTTGGGATTGTGTAGTGTTGAATCGTCAGAGGTGCTTCGGTTCGACTCAACATAGTTGTTTGGGATTGTGTAGTGTTAAATCGTCGGAGGTGCTTGGGTTTGACTTGACAGAGTTGTTTGAGATCGTGTCGTGATGAACTGTCGGAGGTGTTTGTGTTTGAATTGACGAAGTTGTTCAGGATCGTGCCGGGTCACATGAGCGAAATTGTTCGGGACCATGCGGCCACATGTGATATAAAAAATTTTTATTTCGTCCTCACTTCCCTCGTGAAGCAACAAATTTCAGGTAATTTTTCACGACCTGCCCTAGCGTAATATAAACACCCCAAAAACCCTCATGTTAAGAACGGTTTTTGGATAACCACCCCTCCAACCTCCCCATATTTAGAAAGGCTTTCGAGATTGAGGAGGGTTATTCCGAAAGCTGTTCTTAACATGGAGAGGTTGGGGGATGTTTATATTACGCTGGGGCACATCGTAAAAATTTACCAAATATCATTTTGATGTAAGAAGTGGGACAGAAAACAAACCTAGTTACAAACGGAAAATCTTTGGCAGAAGTAAGAATAATGGAGAAACGGATCGAAAGAAAAGGTTACACTTCCAAGAATACAATTTCCATTGTATTCGTGGAAGAAATGATTACATCAAAGCAAAAAAGGTTGTATTCATTCGAACGAATACAAAATCTTTGATTAATTATTCAAATGCAGAGAAAAGAGTTAAAATGTTGGACTGGAGCCAAGTGAAATACTATATAAATCTACGTATGTAAGTAAAAAAAAAAGTATCACAGTGCAGGTCATATGTATAGACAATACGTACAGAGAGGAAAGAAATAATAGACACCCCATAAAAAAATAATAGACACCCCATAAAAAAAATAATAGACACCCCATAAAAAAATGATAGACACCCCATAAAAAAAATGATAGACACCCCATAAAAAAAATGATAGACACCCCATAAAAAAATAATAGACACCCCATAAAAAAAATGATAGACACCCCATAAAAAAATAATAGACACCCCATAAAAAAAATGATAGACACCCCATAAAAAAAATGATTCTTACAAGTTTCCGTTTCCTTCACTGCCGATGGCTAACACATGAAACTGTACAAAGCAGCAATAAATGTTTGAAACACACACACACACACACACACACATATATATATATATATATATGTGTGTGTGTGTGTGTGTGTGTGTTTCAAACATTTATTGAAACTGTACAAAGCAGCAATAAATGTTTGAAACACACACACACACATATATATGTGTGTGTGTGTGTGTGCATTAAGAGGCATATGTGGTAAAAGAAATAAGGATAAAGTGTGCTCAATACGTTAGTAGAGCCAAACATCTTTATTATTATTTTTTTTTTTTTTATTATTATTATTACAACCTAAAGTGTATTAACTTAATTCATTACAAATTGTTTCAATAGACAGGATAAAAACTATCCGTCCAGATCGTCAAATGATTCAAGTTGAAATGAAAATAAAAAGGAAAGATATATTGTTTTGTTTTTTTTTGTGATTACATATGGATATTAAAAAGCAACAGAATGAAAGAAAGAGAATGTGAAAAAGGGAAAAAGGGGAAAGAAAAGAGAGATGAAAGCAATAAAAAATATAAGTTAAATAAAAAATTTGTAAAATTATAAAGATAAGACAAGGCAAGGGGGGAGAAAGAAGGAGAAAAGAAAGAATGGAAATAGATAATTGAGCGTGTCAAAAAACGTTTGTTGGGTTTTTGGATGTTGACCTGCGCGTGTTTCAAATCTGAAACGCAGTTAAAAAGTCAGTAACTGCCTATGATGATGACGGTGATGGTGGGGGGGGGGCAGAAAAGCCCAGATGCGTTCAGTTTATTTGGATAAACAGATGCGTCCAATATAGCTTGTATAAAATCTCTTTGGGTAGGAAATTAGTCATAGATTCTGTTGGGTAGATTAAAGAATTGGAGTCGAGTTTAAGGAAGAAAGGAAAATAAATAAAATAAAACTATTATAAATAAGTTATTCAGAAAAAATATAATGAAATAGGTTCTATAAAGCAGTGGTGAGTTTGTCTAGAATTAAGGGGATGTGAAAATGGTTGGGAATAGGAGTGTTGGATTAAGAAAAGATTAGGGGATGAATTTTGAAGGGTGTGGAATTTCTAGAAAAGTGGGATTTTCTAGTAATTTTAGACATTTAAATTTTAACCGCATAGGTTTAGTAATTTTAATTTTAGAAGTTTTCATTTTAACTTGAATCATCTGACGATATGGACGGAGAATTTTTATCCTGTCTATTGAAACAATTTGTAATAAATTACGTTAATACACTTGAGCTTGTAATAATAATAATAATAATAATAATAATAGTAATAGTAATAATAATAATAATACTATATATATATATGCATATATATATGCATATATATATATGCATATATATATATACATATATATATATACATATATATATATGCATATATATATGCATATATATATGCATATATATATATATGCATATATATATATATGCATATATATATATATATGCATATATATATATATATGCATATATATATATATGCATATATATATATATATGCATATATATATATATGCATATATATATATATTTATATATATATATATATGGAGAGAGAGAGAGAGGGAGAGAGAAATATAGATATAGATGTACAAATAAATGACAAAAGTCTATATTCCAAATTTCAAGATGTATTTTGAAACGCACAATTCTTGGCAGAACTTGCTTCGTAGTACGGTAAGATGGTTAACATCTTGAAATTTGAAATATAGACTTGTGTCATTTATTTGTATATGCTCTGTAGATACATCGAGCTTCATAAATAAAAAGGATTGGTATAAATAAAATGGGAAATATAATTGAATAAGGATATTTCCCCATATATATATATACATATATATATACATATATATATATATATATATATATATATATATATATATAAAATATATTTTAGTCATCGACATACAGACCTGTTTCGTTGTTTCACAACTCATCAGCCAAGGATCGAACCTAGAACCGTCGTGATGACAGTCGGCAGCTCTACCCCCTGACTACGGAATCGGTGGCCGAAATTAATCTGTCCGAATGTTTATTTAAATAAACATCCGTCCGCCACTCGCAGAGGGCTCAAACGTTTGTTTTTAAACAAACCGCGAGCTTCGCATTTTTTCAGCTAAATTAAGTAGCGAGTAAGATAATTTACGATATGCTCGCATTTTTCTATTGTAATATATATATATATATATATATATATATATATATATATATATATATATATATATATATATATTACAATAGAAAAATGCGAGCATGAAAAGCAATATGGTTAAGCTTAAACACGGAAAAGTAAAGGACTAGTTGTTAAAACTGGATAAGAAAAGGATAAGATATTCTAGTAAAAAATATAATAAATTTATAACTTAAAATATTGCAGCATTAAGAATTGATTATATAATGTTATAAATTGAATTAAAAAAACAAAAAAACAAGCAAGCAAGGTTAATTCTGGAAGTAGAACCCCACCTGGGATCGTTAAGAGTTCCGGTATATATGTGGTTGAGTCCATTCAGAAGACAGTTTCCACACAACAATGTATGTATGTATGTATGTATGTATGTATGTATGTATGTATGTATGTATATATGTATGTATGTATGTATCTGAAGTGAGAGCTTCACAAAGGTTTTATTGACGGTCTTAACCATGACACACAGAGCTGGAAATGCGACACTTGTGAACGAGTGCTTTTGTCAAAAGCTGGCTATGTAAACCACCTTAAGTCACACAAAACTCCTGTTCAGGTCAACTTTGCACCTATTAGTCCGAACCAAACAATCTGTTTAACATGCAGCAAAATTTGTAAGTCTACTGCTGGTTTGAGAAGACATGTGATTGTTCATAGGAATACACTTCAACCTCCAGAGGAAGTCAACTCGATGGAAATTGCTCAATTTGTATGTCACATCTGCTTCAAGATGTGCAAATCTGCGGTGAGAGTGCAGAGTCATCTGAGATGGCATGGACGACAAGATTGGGAGAACTCAATGTGACGACGATCATCTGGAAAGATGCAGCAATCATCATCATCATGTATGTATATATATATATATATATATATATATATATATTAGTTTACTAATTGAATAATTCTGTAAACTTAAAACAAATACTAAAGATTAATACTAGTGATGGGGCGATATCAATAATTTTACTGCTTCCAATACAATTACCGATTCCGATTTGTTATTAATCTCTTAATATTTCATTATAAAGTTTTCATTTTTCCCAATCATCGTAAAAACACGTTAAATGTGCAAATATCTTCTCAAATGTAAAAATATAATTGGGGGAATCTATAACTGTTAGTTTTACTGGTCGTGTAAAATCGATAAACATTTTATTATTATCATTATTAGCAGTGAAAGGTTTTCCTTTGAACAACATCAAAGAACATATATCTTCCCTAAAGGGGATTTGTCTTATAAATGGCGACAAATGGATGGTCACGTTCAATGCTGCCAAGACTAAACTAGTTTCATTCAATAATTACAAGAAACCTTCTCTACCACCTATAGCAATGGCCAACGACTCTTTATCTGAGAGTACGTCTTTCAAGCTCCTTGGCCTAACGTTCACAGGGAACATGAGTTGGAACAATTACATCGAGGGCATTGCCAGGGCCGCTGCAAGGAAGGTGGGCTCTCTCTACCATGCTAGAAAACTACTAACACCCGAAAGTATCCTGTACCTCTATAAACCAACCATTCGTCCATGTATGGAGTATTTCTGTCATATTTGGGCTGGTGCATCGGCTACTAGTCTCTCGCTCCTAACAAGGTTCAAAAGAGAGTCGTCAATCTGATAGGTCCTGAACTGTCATCTAAGCTTCAGCCTCTGTCCCATCGACGAAACGTTGTATCCCTCTGTTTGTTCTACAAGTATTGTAATGGTGAATGCTCTGACGAACTGCAATCACTTGTGCCCCCATGACGTGAACACCCTCGACAAACCCGACAGGCTGCAAACTCACACCCCCACACTGTAGAGATCCCTAGATGTAAAAGATCTTTCTACTCCAGTAGTTTCTTCCCCAGAACCGCTAGACTTTGGAATTCCATTCCAGGTCCCTGCTTCCCCAACTGTACTGACGTGCAGAAGTTCAATTGTAACGTGAACCAACATCTTGCTGCCCAAATCACTACATAGTACTCTAGTAGTTGTTGCCCCTGATAGTAGCCCCCCTACACCAAAGTGGCAATGTGCTTTGTTTGGGGTGAAAATGTAAAAAAAAAATTTACAAATTTCGGTAGTAGATTTTTTACAAAACAGAATTCAACAGAGTAAACGTGTGTAAAATCAACAAGTCTTGAGCTGAACTGGACAAGATGAAAGCAATCTGCAAGTTAAATCGACTTACGAAGATTAAATGTAACTTCTTTTAATCTACTTATACATGCAAGTAGCACGTGGACTTTCACCAGACATTTAGAGAAGAAAATTGATAGCGTGTACGCCAGAATACTAAGCACACATCTGTAGAGACAACCATACGAACACTTTCCTATGATATCAGTCTTGATCAGTGGGAGAGGACAATCCGATTTGAATCTGCTAATGAGTAGCACAATGACAAGCGCTCCTTTCGAAAAAGCCTTGTGCCTGACTTTGCTGGACACTGCTGGAGGGCGAAGGATGAAATAAGCATTGATATTTGTTTGTAGATGCGAAAACAGGGACGTGGCTCAAAGGGAAGACAACACAGAATTTACCTCAACCAACATATAATGCACTTATGTAAGTCTACCTGGTGTGATGCTAAAGTCGAGCGGAACTTCCATGAACAGAGTTTCTTTTCAATAACTTCCAACCTGTGGAATACATTAGCATGGGAGTGTTTCCTTACAGAATACAATATGGTCGTTTTCAAATCCAATGCCAACAAATATCTGTCAAGTTACTCTATGAATTAATCATATCTCTCAATACTTTCATAGTACTCTTCCATCATCCAAATAGAAAACTCACCAACTCTTATCCTCGAGTGGATTTGGGCTTTGGTAAGTGATGAAAATGAAATTTTATTAGTATAGATCAGCAGAACCCATGAAAATTCCACAAGTGTATTCTTCATCTGTTGCATATTTTTGCCATGTATTCTATGAATGTCCAGCAC
The DNA here is from genome assembly GCF_053919585.1 of Euprymna scolopes. Taxonomy (NCBI): domain Eukaryota; kingdom Metazoa; phylum Mollusca; class Cephalopoda; order Sepiida; family Sepiolidae; genus Euprymna; species Euprymna scolopes. The sequence continues at coordinate 3,325,639 of NC_136502.1, forward strand.
CAACACAAACCCCATGATATAATTGTATCTCCTTTGTTTAAACTGAAATATCCTTATCTAAATACTCTGTTTAATGTAGTTTTAGAATCTGATTATAGAAGGCTATCTCAAAACGTTGGTGGGAGTTTGTGACATATTTATATACTATGTACATCTGGTGTAAATGCAAACCCTGCATTATTATCATACCATCTTTGGACAGAAAAGATACCACAATTTAATCTTAGCCTGAAGACCAGGAAAATATATTTTAGTTGTAGTTTAACATTTGACACAACAGCAACAGCAGAGAGATGATGGTGGCAAAGTGGTTATCGATACAAACTGGTAACCTGAGGGTAGCAAGTTCAAATTCAGTTCTGTCGCATAAGAACCTGGTAGCGTTCTAGAAATAATTCTAACTAGAAAGATATTGGAGAAACAAATACCAACAATAATCATGTGATTCATTACTTTTTTGCATTGCATCTTCAGTGATCCTGTTATATATACGTGGTGACCAGAACCAAATTAAAAACATATGTTGTATAGAGGGGGGTGTTTAGATATTGTACCACATTAACGTACTTACGTTTTTATGTGTTTAAGACCACTTAAAAATCTTTATAAAGAAACCTTTTTTTTTAAGGATAGATTTTAAACTCTTCCGACTTAAGGTTACCAATACTACAATCTAAAAGGTTATGGAAACAAAAAGCTACATTCCAAAGATTTCTTTTTAAAATTTACATTTTTATTAAATTAGGCTTTTTACACATGATCAAAATTATAAGACCAGAGACAAAAATTCTATTAAATTGTACAAAAATTGTATGAAAAGTGTATGAAAACATTCAACAATCAAACTTAATAATGAGTTCTACCTCCACTGATTTTGATGACTTCAAAAATTCTTTGCCGCATGTAAGAAATAAGGGTTTCCATTAAGGTGCGGTGGATCCTGCTTCAGTTTCTGAAGATGACATTTTTTGTTGAACATTGTTTACCATTTCGATAAACCTCTCTTTTCATCCATCCCCAAACATTTTCAATTGGGTTCAAGTTCGGTGAGCATGCAAAACGTCCCAAGAGATGGACTCCATTTTCTTGTAAAAAGCTCAAGATCCGTCTTGCAGTGTGGATTGCAGCATTATCCTGTTGGAATAACCATCCATCCCACACAAACGATGACCCTCCATGATCAAAGATGATTTTTGTAGCATGCTAACATAACCAGCTGCTGTCTGACGACTCTGCACCACCTGGAACTCCACCGTTCCTCTGTAAAAAAGGGCACTCCATATCATTACGGACCCTCCACACTATGTCGTGTGGAAAAAAATTTCAAGGGGCATGTTTTTGTCATACCAATATCGCTGGAAGCCATCAGGACCATCTAAATTGAATTCTTTCTCATCAGAAAACAAAACTTTCTTCCATTTCTCAATGTCCCAGGTTTGGTATTCATGACCAAGTCTTAAGCGGTCCACTTTGTGACGTGAAAGTAATCGAGGAATTTGTTTACGCTTTTTATTTACCATGCCCTTTTTTTGTAAGTGTCGTATGATGGTTATTGGACTGCAATCAGCATCTGCAACCGCCTTAATTTGACTAGAAGAAAGTCATCTGTCATTCATAACAAACCGTCTGATTTTCCTACTCAATGCAAGAGAAATTTTGAGGGCCTACCAAATAATTTTGCTTTTCCATATTCTCAGTGTTCTTTAGAAAGTTGCAAATAAAAGTTTTACTGCGATTTACCTTAGCTGCTATCGCTCGCTGTGACAAACTTTGCTAATGGAATCCTAGAATTCACGAGCGCTCAACTTCGGTTAGTTTTTTTTGCTTTAGGCATGGTAACACCTTTACACAGTGATTGCTAATTTCTAACTGAAATAAAAACATTAGAATTACAATAAATCTAACAATTTATACCCTTGGTCTTATAATTTTGATCATGTGTAAAAACTTAATTTAATAAAAATGCAAACTTTTAAATAACATTTTTGGAATGTACCTTTTTGTTTCCATAACATTTTAGATTGTAGCATTAGTAACCTTAAGTCAGACGAATTTAAAATCTATCCTTAAAAAAGGTTTCTTTTTAAAGATTTTTAAGTGGTCTTAAATTTTTGATCAGCAGTGTGTGTGTATAGTGTTTGCATCGTAATGTGTTTGAATGTGTATACGTGACAATTCTAAATGTCTGTTGTTTCTTATCATAAACGGACCATATGTCTGTCTATATGTATGTATGTATGTATGTATGTATGTATGTATGTATGTATGTATGTGTGTATGTATGTTGTGTAACGGACTGTTGTTCTTGTATCCTTAATAACTACTTTATGAGCCATGATTCGTCTCATCAATGATTTTGTTGTTTGCGTGTCAGAACATATAACAACATATATATGATGACATACTTGTTCTGCAATTGTTTCTTCTGCAAGGTTCTTCAACCATCTCAGTGAGCCGACTATCTTTGGCTTAGTCTTTCTCAGTCTCCATTTTGAGACTGTCGCTCCCTTATGGGGAGACTTATTTAACCAATCCCATCTCTTTGGCGTCTCAAAAACCAATTCCATGATGCTTGTGTAAACCGGAACACGTGAGATATGACACATCAATTCCAATCTTTATTCACATCTTCCAGTGCAAACTTGACCGGTCATAGTTTGACATGTTGTCATAACATAACTTCAAATCTCTGTTTCCCACTGATCACTAGATAGATAGATAGATAGATAGATAATTATATAGGCAGATAGATAGATAGATGACTAGATAGATAGATACATCGATAGATGCACAGATAATTAGATAAACATATAGGTATACACACAAACAGATAATTTATTGCTTCTGCTCGACCACTCTCTAAGAATCCCATTTATGAAAAAAAAAAAGGGGTGGAGGTGATAACGTACAGACGATGATAAAACTACCATAACATATTTTATAGAAACTGTAGTGGTCTCGACTACAAGCAGCAACCGTGACACTTCATGGTTTACTAGTTTTGTAACATTCCACACATAGACCCAACACGTTGTAGCAAACTACGTCGCAAGGAACATAGAACAAGTAATAACTCGCACCTTTTTTCCCGTTGAAACAACGACATTTATTTCCTCATTCTCTTGCCACACATGATTTCTCGTTATGGCTATGACATCACCCACATCTCTCACATGGTCGTCCTCTCCTTAATATAATCTTTATTTTTCCTTACCATAATGCCACTTTGTACATGGCTCAGAATTTGCATATGTGCGTCCGCGTTCTGTTACTAGTTTAAATCTCTTTGGTTTATAAGCTCAGTGCTGATTGGTTCACGCATTCAACTTCACTTCTGGCTTGCCCAATCAGAGGACGTTTTTCAGGTGAGCTGAGCACAAGACAAAAGCTTAAATACAAATAGCAACCCTCTCTATCTTTCCTTTCCGGTTTTTGGTTTTTGGTACTGACAATACACTTCTTTGTTGGGACGTAACAGAACTTGTCCAGACATTTTTGGCCCTGGATACAACAAGGAGATAAAGAATCCATCATAACTACCGTCGGACCCTGACTTTGACACACACAGGCTTTTTTCAGTTCTTCTTTATTACTGTAGCGGAATTCGAAAATTGAAATATTGAATTTCAAGTGTCTGCTGAATTGCCATGTCACAGTAATGAACATATCCAAAAATAACGAAAAACCATAAGGTAGAAAATTAATTATTAACGAAAATAGTTTTCAAAGATAATTAGTAAAGATTGAGTTTTGCAAAAAAAAAAAAAAAAAAAAAAAAAAAACGGAGAGTTCTAATTATAACAAAAGGGAGGTAAATCTTTTCTGCAAATAAAATCTTTGGCGAATTTAACAAAACTTAATTTTCGCTAATCATCTTTGTAAACCATTTTCATTAATAATTAATTTTCTACCTTATCGTTTTTTTAAATTTTTGAATATGTTAATTATTGCCACATGAGAATTCATTGGTTCCACTTGAAATTCAATATTTCATTTTTTGAATTTCACTGCAATAATGAAGAAGACCCCTCTTTTTTTTTTCTAACAGAACTGCCTAACCTTTTTGTCTCCATCCATTAAACATGGACTCATTCGATTACTAATCGTCTTCTTTTTATTTTACTTTAACTCACCAATCATTTAAGTTGTTTTTAAATATTAGGATAAGAGCTTTTCATTTTATTCTACAAACTCGTTTAATGTACCCCACCCCCACCTTCTGCAAGTTTATTTGTGAAAAAACACCAGATATTTATAACTAAATATTTATTATTTCGAAAAGAATCGGAATCGGAGAAGTTATCGATAACTGTTTCAGAATCGAAAATTTTTAACAGAATCCGTATTTGTATTGGAATTGGAAAAAATATTGGAATCATCCCGTCTCTAATAAAACCCACCATGCATGTTAGGTTCGACTTTGACGAGAAAATAAATAATCCGTTATGGCTAGCGCCAAACTCTAACTTCAATGCACATATATGAACTCTTTTCTCTTCTTACAAAGCTGCCTAACCTTTTTGTCTCCGTCCGTATTCATGGACTCATCTTCTCTCTGATCGTTTTTCATAAATTTTGGATACTTTCCTTACTGCGACATAACAATTCAGTATGTATATCATTGTTTTTACTTGACATTCAAGATTTGAATTTCGAATTTCGCTTCAATAAAGAATAACCCTGTTTTCAATGCAAATTCCATATTTATTATTACAGAGCAAATTCTTTATTGAATATTATATTGTACCTAATATATATTGCTGATTTAAAAGTTGTTTTATTTTAATGCTAGAATCGAAATCAAAACACTCCAACCGTGTTCCCTGCCGTTTGAGCTATGGATAGATAGATAAGAAAATTTTTTAATTGAAGCTCTTCAAGTTATGAATGAATTTGCGCATGCACAAAAGTAATAGAAATATATTGGCAATTTGAAATTAACATTTTGCATTTCAAGTTTTTACTTGTTGTAAACCATCCTTGGTGTATGATTACTATTTCCTTTTAAATTCAGTGTTATGTGATGCGTAGTTTAAGAGTTTATCGGTTAAATATTTACACACAAGACAGACACATATACACCTACTGTTTTATTTATATAGAAGTCACGTCTTTTCTTTCTTGCCTTCTTTCTTTCAATATTTTCCTGTTTTTCTTTCTTTCTTTCTTTCTTTCTTTCTTTAGCTCTTCCTTTCTTTTTATTCTTTTCATTTCTTTCTTTTTGATTTTCCCATTTTTTTTCTCCTCTTTTCTTACCTGTTTTCTTTTCTCTCTTTTTCACCCTGTCCACAGTGATTAGCGAATGACCTGACTCAATCGATAAGTACGCATGGGAGAATATCAGGTAAAAACAAAAAAAAAAAAAAAAAAAAGAAGACAAGTTCAGTATTGGTTTCTTGTTTTGCAATTTTGCTTGCATCCTTCGTTCTTTGATTTTTTTTTTTTTGGCAAATGTTGAGATCGATGGCTTAAACAGAACGCGATAATTTTTTTTTCTATTATTTCACCTCAAACAAGGCACAGTGCCACTCTGACATAAAAGGCTACTAATTGAGACCAAATATACAGGGAAACTATGTAGGGAGTTGAGCAGCGAGACAGCTGTTCACGTTACACTTGCGTATCAGTACAGTCAGTGAACAGGAACCCAGAAGAGAATTACTAAGTCTAGTCATTTAAGGGAAGAAGCTATTATAGTACAACGTTTTCTAGCATCTACGGATCTCTACGGTGTAGGGGTGGAATTTTGCTGTTTGCGAGTTAGTTGGAGAAATTTACGCTGAGGGGCCAAAGCGGTCTGAGTTCTTCGGACCACGTTCAATTAAAATACTTGTAATAAGTTGATAAGAAAGTTCTTGTGGAATTGTAAATTTTGATTTCAAACGATGTATTTTGAAATAAGTTTTCGTCATAATACCTTTACTTTATATGTTATTTTAAAGAGCATTTATCGCTTTATCGTTTAAATTACAATCGTTTAAAAGCAATTATTTCTACTTTTCAGAACGTTGAATACAAAATGGAAAAAAAGCAAATTTGCAATTTTCTTATTTCAATTCCGAAAAGCTGCTGAAACAGCTCACAATATCAATGAAGCGTTTGGCCCAGGAGCCACTATTGAACGCACAATGATGGTTTAAGAAATTTTGTGGTTGTGACGAGAGTCTTGAAGATGGTGAGCGTAGTGGTTGGCCATCGGATTTTGACAACAGTCAATTAAGAGCCTTAGTTGAAGTCAGTCCACGCACAAATGTTCAAGAACTTGCTTCTGAATTAGACGTAATGTATACAACGATTTCCAACCACTTGAAAGAGATTGAAAAGACAAAAAACTTGATAAATGGGTGCCTCATGAATTGAACGTCAGTCAAAAGAAACACTGTTATGAAGTGTCATCTTTCCTTTTACACAACAAGAATGATCTATTTCTTGACCGGGTTGTTACTTGTGATAAAAAGTGGTTGCTTTATGACAACCGGCAATGCTCAGCTCAGTGGTTAGACGATCACGAAGCTCCATGACATTTCCTGGAACCAGAGTTGCCCCAAAAGAAGGTCACATTCATTACAACTTTTTTAATGCATACGAAACCATTATGTGAAATACTGTCAACAAATGGATGAAATGCATCAGAAACTTTGACAACACCACCCAGCATTCGTAAACAGGAAATGCCCAATTCTCCACCACGACAATGCCCGACCACACATTGCTAAACCGACCCTGCAAAAGTTGAATGAATTGAGATACGAAACTGCCTCATCCACCATACTCTCCAGACCTCTTACCTACCAAAACTTTCTGCGTGAGAAATGCTTGAAAAACCCAAGCAATATAAAAAAAATGCCTTCAGCAACTTCATCGCCACCAGAACGCAAGATTTTTGCATTCCTCGCATAAATACTCTTGTTTTGTGTTGGCCGAAGTGTGTTGATTCTGATGGTGCTTATTTTGATCAATAAATTTTTTGCGTGAGCCGAGATATGTTCTTCTGAATTTAAAAGTTAAAAACCGTAAGAACTTTCGTGTCAACCTAATAAAACAGGCACAAGAGATGCAACATTGAGGCGATGGGACAAAGGTTGGAGTTTGGTTGCTAGTGTGGGCCTTATTAGGTTGACAACTTTGTTCTGAACCCTGTCTAAAAGGTAGAGACTAGTGGTAGATGCACCAGCCCAGATGTGGCAACAATATTCTATGCATGGACGAATAGTGGTCTTGTAGAGGTACAGGATACTCTTGGGCGTGAGTAAAGAGAGCCAACCTTTTTCACAGCAGCCTTGGCAATTTCTTCAATGTATTTGTTCTAATTCATGTTCTCTGTGAACGGTAAGCTGAGGAGTTTGAACGAAGTACTTTTAGGTTGTGAATCTTTAGCCATGGCAATCAGAGGTTGAGAAAGTTTATAGGAGAATAATTGCTTAAATAAACACAAGGCCAAACGACATTTCTTTTAACAAAACAACAACAAAGCGTTTATTTAGAAAAGGCGAGGTTGTATCTCAGACTGGAGAGAAAGAAAGAAAGTATAAATGTCTGTTTTAAAGTGTCGTCTGCCATCAGACTGCAGTCCTCAACAAGTAGCAGTGGGAGGAGTGAGTGAGAGAGGTCTGTAGAGGTTGCTTGCTGGTGTCCCTCTGGCGATAGCAGCTGAGATCCCAAAGGGCTGAAAATAGTTCTTAAGGGGACAGCTCAAATCAATGCGCCCTGCCAACCGATTGGTCAGTGTGGCCGAATCACTTTGGCACCGGGCATTGATCCACTTATAGTAAATAGTTTGTTAACTGCTACATCACCCCCTGCTTAGGCGAAAAGCCGATGAAGAAAAATAAAAAGGTAGCAGTCTTTAGAAAAATACAGAACACAAGGCAACGTAATGTCTGGAAGGATATGCTGCCGAAGAAAGAATATATAAAGGGGTAATGGGAATAGTCTTTTTGTCCACCTGGTAATTCATCTGTTCTTTGATAAGAACTGGAACCTGTGGACGAATGTATTTCAACTCCAAGACGATAGTTGGTTTATATAGTTTTTTTATTCCCTTTCCAAGTGTTGATCACAGAAGAATAGAAAGTGAGTATTTTTGCTTGGGTGGTTAATTCTAGTCTCTAATCTTGAGACATGTAAGCTCCCTCCCAAGGATGATCCTATTGTCTAAGAAGGATCTAATTATATTTAGTATTCATCCAGTTATACTGTATATTTTGATTTCATTAGTAGCCCTTCATGCCAGACTTTGTCAAAGGCCTTGGATATATGGAGGGCTACAGCCTTGGCTTCGCCCACCTTATCCAATGCGTTCAGAGATGACTATTAAAATATCTACAGTAGAATGACATTGCCTAAATCAATACTGTTTGTCAGAAAGAAGATTAACTTTTGCAAAGTAGTGGACTAGTGCTTGATTGATTAGCATCTCAAAGATTTTAGCTAATAGGGGGAAGAAACTAATAGGGCGATAATTGAGAGGATCGGTCCTTTCACCAGAATTTGTAGAGTTTTGAAAATATGGGCTAGCTCAGCTGAGCATTTCTTAAGTAGCATAGCAAGTATAAGATCAGGCCCACACACGACTTGGAGGTGTCTAAGTTTTTGATGATATTGCGGACATGAGAAGAGGTGAGATAAAATTTAAATTATAAACATAAAGGCCTGGTCATCCGATTCCAGACATTGCTCTCTAGTTAAGGGGAGGGTGCTTCGAATATACACTCCAAGCCCGTTCATATATCTGAGTCCTTGCAGAGAGGAAGGTATCATGTTATGTTAAAGTAGTTAGACGGGATCAAAGGGTGTAAATTTGTTTCACTTAATGCTAAGATATCCGGGGAGTTTACGAAGTGGTAAGACTCTACATCATCTAGGTTACTTTTAAGCCCAAATATATTTGTGAAAGCGAGCCTCAAAGAAGGAGGCTGATTTGTTTTGCTTGAGTGGTTGTCTGGTTTGATTGTGTTATTTGTTTCAGTTGTCATTTCATTAAGTTTTGTGTAATTTCAGGTTGGAGAGAGAGTGTTGGGCAAGTGGGCCAGTTAAGCATTGTTATTAACTAAAACATATACAAACATATCATAAACCCCCTATTTTATGTAACCCCCCTCCACACCTACAACACATATACACATGGATTTAATTGAACAACTTCTTTCAACCAAACTACCTCAGATCCCCCCCCCTACGAATTTAAGCACACACGTTATTCACATACATTAAACTATGACTAATACGCTGAATCCATACACCAATTAGATAATGCCAACTACACTCCTCCTATATCACAGAAACCTCTTGTAGCTTCTCCAAACACCCTTAATAATCTATTTTGCTCCTAATGATACTATCGCTAGACGTCGCATTCCTATCCTGTTACCTAGTACCTTCTCTACTCTTCTGATGAGAAGCATTAGGCTTTGAAATGCCATGGCATAAAGAGTCCCCACTTACCCAGCACCCCTACATAAATGTGCACCCTGTTGAATAAATGTATATATATATATATATATATATATATATATACATTTAATATATAGTTTTTATACATTCATTTTCCATTCTTATTTACTTCTAAATAAGCTCAAATACAATTTTGTTGAGCTTTGCATTATCCTGATGAGTCTTCCTTTAAAGAATTGAATTTTATTATCTTCCTTAACTTTCACACACACACGCACACACACACATATATATATATATATATATATATATATATATATATATATATATACTAGCAGAAGTACTCGTCGTTGACTGGGTTCAAAAACAGCCTACAGAAAATGAACTGTGATCGATGAAAGTATGATAGGTTATGAAAAGGAGGGGGTTGTAAAGAGATAGGTTTTGATACTCAAAAATTTTACCCAAAGCAAAATATGATGAAAGTAAAGATAATTTTTTGCGAAAATATATTTTTTATATCAACTTTGTTTCCATTCGTAGCAAAGAGTGACCAACAAAATAATGTTTCCTTACAAAGACAAAATGTTATATATATAATAATATAAATATACAAGAAATAAGTGTTACCATAGTCAATAAAAGTTACTTTTATGGTAGAAAAAGTTCATTGGTTTGTATTTTTAAGTAGTTTGTAAAATTTTTTTTTTAATTCACAAACCAGTTTTTAAAAAACAAAACAAATGGCAGCGACTTTGAAACGGAGCGCCCCATTTTCAATTTGAAGGAGGGGTACCTGAGCATTCTGTGTTAACAATTTAAGAGAGTTACGTCAATGTAAGGAATATTTATAACCATATTTTAATGTTTTCCGTTATTTTGTGCTTGAGGAATATTTGATTATGGCATGTGTAGTTTATATAAAAATTCATTTAAGTATTTATCGCCTCAAATTTCGTTTTAATTTCGGTTTGCTGAAATTATTTCAAGTAAAGAGCATTAAAAACTACTTCAAAATAAAAAAAAAACATGAACTGAATTTTTATTGACTATGGTAACATTTATTTCTTGTATATTTATTTTTTCGGGTAGTCGTTTGTCGGCTTTTCTGCTAAACACTCTTACTAAATAATATCGACGAAATATCGAAAAACAAAGAAACAAAAACAGTTTTGAAAAATAATGAAGCTTTACTTACTTTAGTAAAATAATCCTAAACAGCAAAATTGGATATTAAAAAAGTAAACACGTAATTACTTTAGTTTTTTAAAGCAAAGAATCGATATAAATATGAATAAGAAGAAAATGGCGCCCTTTTAAAGCAGAACAGCTTCGTTTCAGTTTTGCAGTATTAAACGGTGTAGTATTGCGCCGTCAGATTGAGGGTTGTACTATTGTAATGTAAAGAACACGCAGAAAGGGTTGTAATTAACTGAATTCCTTCTAGTACACTGACAAAAAAAGCTTAAACAGATATATAAATAAAAATAAAAAGGTTATGTAAATGTTTTTAAAAAGACACATAATCATGTGAGCAGGATTTTTTCCTTCTTTTGACATGATAACAAATAACGTTCTTATTTTTTATTATTTATCTATTTATCTATTTTTGAAAGAGTGCCACGTGCAAGTGGAGAAGGAAAAAGACAGAGTTATGCAAAATTTTTGTCGAGAATTGTCTAAAGTTCTGACTTTTTTTTTTGGCTTTCACTTCAATAAGAATGTGAATTTTTTTTTTTTTTTACATCGGGGTCACCATTTATCAAGGCCCGAAGGCCACGCAGGGATAAGGGTTATTGCGTGTACAGTAATCAATGAGATAGTATTGTAGTAATCATTAGTATTGGGGGTTTTGATAGAGTGTCTTGTTTGTCAGGAGTTTGTTTATGTTGGACTTGAAGACGTCCAAGTTGTAGTCACGTGGGAAACAGGCAAGCGGCAGAGAGTCCCACTGGCATGCAGTTCTAAGAAAGAACTTTGTTCATGGAATCTACGTTTGGATTTAGGTACAGATAAAGAGTGGGGAAAATTATTGACAGTAGTTTCAGCCAGACGGGTGTTTCTCATGAAAGATTGGCGAGGGGGGATGAGGGATTGGAGCTAAGACGAGCACCTGCCATGGAAATAGCGATAAAACAAAGACAGGCTTGCAACGTCTCTTCTGTGGGAGAGAGGTTGCAGGGAAGAGAAAAGGGCATCCCCCACTAAGCCACAAAGTCTATTTTGTACTCTGTCAAGGCAATATAGGCTGTTTTTAGCAGCTCCTGCCCAGATGTGGCAGCAGTACTCCATCCTTGGGCGTACTTGGCTTTTATACAAATAGAGAATTGCATCAGTAGTGAGATATCTTCTGGAGCGGTAGAAGGATCCCACCATTTTCCCAGCGTCCCTGGCAACAAATTTGATGTACGTGTTCCATTTCAGATCAGGAGTAAAGGTCAAACCCAGAAGCTTGTCAAAACATGGAGCCTCTCCAAGACGAGAGCCATCCATTTCAATGGATGCCATTATGAGGTGAATTTATTCGACACAATATGATTCAACTCAAAAAAATAAATAAAAGCTAACGTGAATTAAGATACAAGTTAAGGTGTTATTGTGGACCCTCACCCCTTTTAACAAACCTTGTTAAATTTTGTGCTATATTTTCATGGAGTACAGGCGCGAACGTAGACCCCACAATTTTATTATACCATCCTTATTTAAGTTGAAACATTCTTATCAAAGTATTCTTATGTACATCTATATCAAAAACACTTGTAAACTTTTTTTTTTTTTTCATTTATAGTTCCATACTTTGAGGGCCAGGCGTGAATGCAGACCCCACAATTTTTATGAACCACCGTTCTGCCAGATCAAACATACCCATTCCTGATCCTCGATACATCTTCTATCATTATATGTAATCAGTTTTTTAAAATTGTCAACCATATAGGAGCCTATTCGTGACCAGACACACACACACACACATGCACACAGACGTTTAGCTTTATATTATATATATATATATATATATATATATATATATATATATATATATTTATATATATATATATATATATATATATATATAGTATTATTTTAAAAACAGTAATCTATATAGACACGCGTGTTTCGGAGCCCTACTCCTCTTCAGCATTGTTGTTAGGATTCGAACCCCGGACCTTATGTATTTCAGTCCAGCGTCCTAACCCATTATGCTATGATGCCATAGACAATTTACTGCTTAGTTCTTATCGTCCATCTGTTTACGTAGTTTTTTGTTGATTTTTAAACGATAGTAAGGTTAACGTCTCCGCCTTGGAGATCCGGTGTTTTTCTTAGATAGTCGCACATTTTTTTTATTTGGACGCATTTATTTATTTATTATTTTTAAAAACCGCAAAATAAATAAAGGAAAATAATAAATAAATATTTCTTATTAGTTTTCTTTCCTTTATTTATTCCTTTTCATTCATTCAATTCTTTCCTTCTTTCTTTCTTTCTTTCTCTCTTATTACGTTTATTCTTTTCCTTTCTACTTTAATCTCACCCCCTCCATTCCTGCTATTTCCACTCACTTCTCTATATTTCTATAGCTGATGGAGAACAATTTTTATTTTGGTAACAAGAGATGAGGTGGGAGTTAAGAAAAGTGTCAGAAGGGGCAGTTGCGAGGGGTGGGGGGGGTAGAGGTCAGTTTTTTGTAGATGATATCAGGTATTTTTGGTCCTTGTATTAATCAAAAGGTCAACTAGAATAACTGTAGAGAAAGAGAGAGTGCGACAGAGAGAGAGAGAGAGAGACAGACAGACAGAGAGGGGGGGATAGAGAGAAGGACTATAAGAGAGAAAAGAAAGATAGAGCAAGAGAGAGAGAGTCCAAGAGAGAGAGAGTGAGAGAGAGAAAGAGAGAAGGAGAAAGAGTGAGAGAAAGAATGTGAGAGAAAGAGTGAGAGAGAGTGCAAGAGAGAAACAGAGACAGAGTGCAGGAAAGAGAGAAAGAGTGTGAGAGAGAGTGCAAGAAAGAGAAAGAGAGAGAGAGAGAGAGAGAGAGAGAGAGAGAGAAAACATATTTAACGAACTTGTTGGCTCAAAACTCACAAACGTGAATGAGAAGCATTGACCATTAATGGCCTTATGCCAACATTGCACAAGGAGAAGATTTTGTGAATAAATATATTTGGAGGTTTTATTGTTGTTAAACATTCGGTGTATATCTCACCGGATTATATAGATATTATCCTCTAATTTTATTCAGTTTTTTTATATAGCTATAATAAAAAAGAAAGGCAGATCTGGTGAACTTTATCTGCAATTATTATTTGTATAGTCTGTTTCTTATACAAACATTATTGGTTACATATGTGCATACATGTTTCAGTGGAATCTCAATTCAAAGAAACCACCTCATCCCTTTTTTTCGTCTGATAAGGTGATCTCTTTAAATTGAGATTCCACTGAAAAATGTATGCACATATGCAAGCAATAATATTTGTACAATAAACAGACTATATACCAGCTCTGTCCTCCATTGAGCACTCTTTAATAATCATGCGGGTTTCATTGGATTTACTTCTAGGAAAACCAATCTATACAACCATTATATATATATATACAGGGTGACCCAAAAAAAGACAGAAGACATTCAATTGCTTTTCTGAGCATTTTACAGTCAACGGAGAAAAAAAAGGCCAAAGTCCCTAGTGTTTTGATATAATGTTTTGAATATAATAAACTAGTTATGACCAAAGTTTCATTTCATTCAGACAAAACACCAAGAAACGAGGCCTAATTATAGTCGGTGCCCGTTTTTTTAGGTCACCCTGTGTGTGTGTGTGTGTGTGTGTGTGTGTGTGTGTGTGTGTATATATATATATATATATATATATATATATAGATAGATAGATAGATAGATAGATAGATATTAATTAGTATAGTTGGGCAGCAATTTTTCTCTAATAAATGTTTCATTGAAGAGCAGGGACAATTCCTGGTAGTTTTTCTTGCAATTCATTTTTTTCTTTTTGGCACACTAATGTTCAAACGTTCTATTCCAGTGTAAAAAAAAATTACCATAATCAACCACTGAAAAAAAAACTCTAAAATTAGATGCATTATTTATTACAAAAAATCTAAAACAAGTCAAACAAATAAACAATAACTCTACATCCGACGACAGTTTACTCAAAACTAGAAATGGCGTGTACGTTTTTAAATGCTGTATAGGAGAATGTGCCTCCAAAAATAACACGTACATCAGCATAACTAGAAGCAGTATCTCTCGCCGACTAGCATACCACCTATCTTCCCTGAATTGCTCCATTTACCAACACCTTACAGCATATGACACTCCTAAAACTGAATTTAGGAATATACTAATATACTACCATTTTAGCCATCTCCCAATGTGATCTGCACCTCCCAATCATTGAAGTCCTACTAATCCGTATGAAAAAAAACAACCATCAATCAGCCTCAATATGAAGGGGAAGCACACTTAATCACTTTTAATGATTTTAATCGATTTTTCAATAAATTCACAATTTTTGATTCATCATCCGACTGAGGGCGACTTATGAAAGTAGAAAACGTTGAATATTTGTTGCAAAAGCGTATGAATTAATGCTCCTGAGAAGATTGTAATGCCATACTTTGTTGAACGCCTTCACTGCCACCTTAGCTTCACCTGCTTTACCTACATGATTGATGAAGGGAAGTATTTCCCGAAATATTGCAACACAGATAATCCACCTGACGCAAGTAAGAACACAATGCATATAAAATATTTTCCTGTGGCAATTGTTTAGTGACCCAGAGGTACCTATTTACAATGCCTCCCCACGGGACAGAGTTAGACACCAAGGTCGTTTTTTAACATGGAGAAAAGGTACAAAAATAAAAAAAATTTCTCAGTCGTGAAGGACTGCTCCTCCACCAAAAGAGAACAAGAAATGGAAGTGCAGCATCTGAAAGACATATACTACACTTTGATCTTGGCTAAAAGGCCAAGAAGTATTTATCTAAGTGACCCAGAGGTAACGGCTTAGCAAATAGAGTTAAAGGTGGCTTCGTGGCTGGGTTTTATTCTCCTGACCACAAGGAATTGTCATTTCGTACACTGATAATTGCGAAAGCATGAAACACTAGTATCTGTAGGTATAAAAGAATAATGATTATTTATAATTAAAATTATCGAACCCTTTTAAAAATATTTGAAGATGGGCACTGTTTAGGAAATAAAAATTCAAAAGGCAGTCAACTAGTGTTTATGCAACGTTCATGATTTTCACTCATTTGAACACTAGACTGTCCACATTCTGCGCCCGATAAAAGAATAATTATTATTTATAATTATATATATATTACAATGGGTACCCGGCGTTGCCTGGCTTGACATGAAGTTCTGTTTTGAACACACCTGCTAATACTAATCATTTTCATCATGGGAAACGTGGATACTCTCACTGCAATTCCAAAAATAAAAGAACGGATAAAAATATGTAAATGTAATCGCCCAAAAAAAGAAGTATGTGATACCCTCTCCCAGATATTTCGGCAGAAGGGATACAAAGGGAAGAAACTATCCTCCGGATATCGAGCACTTTTTATTGCCCGTGCACTGGAAAGAAAAATAAATAAATAAAAATAACTTGGAAACTGTTTTGGCCACATTCCTAAGAAAACCTATAATTTTATGAATCTTAGAAAATAACGTTTATAAACATTAGCGTGTGCGTTTGTTTTTTTTTTTAATTTTTTGTAAGGGCACTTTTTTCACTAGCATTTTATTTGGAAATAAAAGAAATTTTCGATTTGCTTGGGGGGGGGGGCTTTTTGTTTCTAAAAGTGTGTGTTTCGAATTCAAACTTAAGTTTGAATTCGAAACAGTCAAAGATTCTGTAGCAAATTTTTACGACGCGACCCAGCATCATTTAACCCCTAAAAAAAATGAAGATCTACGAAAAATTAATTCCCAAAACAATTAAATTTTTCGTTATTTTATTTTTCTAATGTAATCCCCCCCCCCCCAATAATTGAATTTGTCATATTTTGGGGTTCGTTTTGTTTATGAAATTGTTAGGTGAAAGTACAGAATGGTCTCATAAAAATTAATTAAATTTATCGTTATTATATGTTTCAATTGTAATTCCCCCCCACCACCACCACCACCCCAAAAAAATTGTATTTGTCAAACTTGAAAAAATGCTAGTGGTGACACGTCTTGTTTAACACTTGGTGGCCAAAAGGTGGGTGCTCATTTTACGTTAAATTTATATAGAAAAGTGATCCCCCCACTCTAAAATGTTTTTTTTTGTTTTTAATTTCTTCTTTCGCATTATTTATAAAGACTGTTTAAACGTATTAGGCTAAAAAAAAGTAGATCTTCATTTTTTTAGGGGTTAAACGATGCTGGATCACGTCGTAAAAATTTATCTTTTTTTTAATCATTTTAAAGTTTGTAATCAATAATAATTAATTTTAAAGATTCTAATCGATGAGATTAATGTAAAAAAAAAAAAAGTGTAAATTGTGGAATTTAGAGTGGGGCAATAGATCTTCATTTTTTTTTTAGGTGTTAAACGAGTCACAAAAGAAAAATGCAAACCAGAAGTGATGTAGGTTTAAATTAAGGCTAGACAATCGAAAAGATGAGATGACTTTTGAAAATATCGGCACATAAAGTGACCCCTCCCTGTAGAAAAGTGCCCAGTTGAGGGTAAAGGAATTAATGTTTTGGGCTAATTTTTCGATATTTGTCATCCAAAGGGTCGAGCTTCAAAAGAAATTCAGAAGCTTATTTTAGTTAGCACCTGTTAACTGGTGGTCCTTTGATTTCTCAATGTTTCATTTATTTCCCTTTTAAATGCATGCACGTCTGTTTCTTCCCTCGCTATAATATAACTTATACCCAGTTCATATTAAATGTTGGTGTGGTTCTTGATAATACCCAGACAGCCAACATCAAACCTAAATCTGGCTCACAGTTCTACGGTGTTTGCTGCTGGTCTTGGGACTGGCTGCACATCACTATCTTGGCAGCTATGGATCATCATGTAACAAAGCCACAGACATGTGCGTAACAGCAGCAGCATCTCATGTATGCAAATGACCAAGCCATGGTGCGAGGTGACGTCACAGTGGAGGAAAAGGAAGGAAAAAAGCGGGGGAGGAAAAACATGTGGTGGTGACAGCGGCTTGGAAGCAAAAGTCAGTGCAAGAGGAACTTTTAAAACAAAAGGCAAGTAAACTTTTAACAAAAATAGTCAGACGATTATGTGCCATGGGGTGAGCTGCAGACATAGCAGTTGGTTCAGGGCTCTATGGACAAATTTATCTTTAGTTGACCTTTGACAACTAAATATTTTCGTTTACTAGCCAAATAGAAAAGTTACTAGCCAAACCCACATGATTTTTAGAATATGACATTTTCGTTCTGTGATGAGTATGTACATCATAAAGATTTTTCTGTATATTTTTTAAATAAATGTAATTCTAAATATACAGCAAATTTTATGTTGATACTTGAAGGTATAAACATTCTAATTTCTTCAGATATTTTTTAAACAGGCTTCGTTTAAAAAAAAAAAGTATATTGTTCTATTAAACTTTTATTGTTTAAATAATTTAACTTCGTTTTATTAAAAAAAAAAGTTGAAACAATATTTTTCACTCAGTAGTGAGCTTTGGAAGATTGTCAGTGAAAGAAATACAATCGCCAAAAGATAAGCTTTTAATTATTTCTAGTCGAAATCACTCGCAAATGCGACTGTTTCACTCGCAATGTAGAGCCCTGTGGTTGTAACTGCAGACTAGGAAGCGAGTAATGGACCAGAGAGAAAAGCAGGGATGTGCCTATATTGTCGTTGGCTTGGAAAATTATGTGCCTGTGGTTTGGTGAGGAAATGATCGTTAATAAATGTCTTTTGTTTTGATTGAAAAAAAAAAACTCAACTTGCATTTCTTTCCTTTGTTGTTTTGCAAAATGTCGGGTCTGTGTTACCATGTAATAACTACGTTATGTTCATGCTTAATCTGCATTCATCTGAAACGCTGTGTGTTTTATGAGAAGAGCTGACTGAAACCGTTCTGGGTGAATGCCGTCAAAGTCAATTCAATAACCGAAAACGATATTATCATCCAAAATGGCCTCTACCAATGTCAGTGACCACATCACAATATTACTCTACTAGAAAGAAATCTAATTGTGTACTAAATTTTGTGTTTGCAATTTTTCTTGTCAAATATAAGGAAAGAATGTATTTTTATATTTGGAAATCATGATTTATTTTTTAAAGTCTCATTCATCACCGGTCATCATTAACAAAGTAGTTAAACCTAAATAAAAATTTTTAATCTGTCTTCACTACCTACCTTTAACTGAAATGTATTTTTATTCTTGTAAAAAATAAAATTTGATGAAAAAGTGTTTTTCTTTTGCAATGAAAAGATTAGCAAAAATAATTATATATATATATACTCCTATAAATCTGGGTTGTTTGTGTATAGATATTCATATTAAATACTCTTTTTACTACGTATTTAAAAAGAAAATACAACTTTGTTATACATTGGTCGTGGAATTGCATTCATCTGCAAAAGATTTAGCTAATTTACATATTCTTTTAAACATTCATTTTAATTAATTCCCTATTAGTTTTTTCGGTTTTCTTATGGGATGATCATCTTTAGTTAATTATTACGTGTAATTATATTCATGCAGATATTCTACATGATTTATACTTGCATAATATTTGCATAAAAAGGTTATAGTAAACACAAACCTCTTTCTATATATATTTATGTATGCGTATATATATTTGTTTAAAAAAATTTTGCCTTCTAAACACGTCTGTCAGTTTTTGGTTTACAGATATGAAACTTAATAAATAGGGTATTCGAACCCATGTGAAACTTTATATTTGAGTTTTAGCCAGGGAAAATCGGTGCTAAAGTATGAAAATTAAGAAAATAGTATTTGTCAGGTGAAGATCGAACGATGGCATTACGAATATGCATGCATAAGGTAATAGCTATTGGTTCATGCTTTAATTTTTAGCCTTGCAGCAAACATATCTTCATAGCTCAGGCATTAACGTCAAAGGAAAAAGTAAATCATAAACTAAACGTTTTGGTTTCGATTCTTGATGGTGCCGCATGAGTCATTTTTTAAAAAAAGTTTTTAAATCGTTACTATATATTGGGTCCAATATAATATAATGTTATATCCTTACTTTAACTAAGAATACAGCAAGAAACACAGGGTTATAAATGAAAGACAAGGGGGGTTATTTTCAAGGAAATACAGGTGACATAAGAGTTACTCGACATCTTTTCTTATTCTCTTCCTGTCTTTTTTTTTTCCTTCTCTCTCAGTCACGTGAGAGGGTCAGTATATCTATAGTTCATTTCATATATGAAGGGATGTTAGGTTATTCCATTAAATTACCTTCCTCCCAAGCTAAATTCTTCCATAGAATTTTGCTTCTACCATTTTTTTCATTTTTAAACTTTGTCCAAAAAATTCGGACCTTTTCCTTTTCCTTTTCCTTTCACTTCTCCTCACCATTTGTGTTTGCCGATTTTTTACTTTTGGAGAGTGACTGTAATTCTGAGTTACTGGTACTTCCTTGTTTGGAGGTTGTATATGGAAAGTGTCATACAGCACTTCCATTGGTAACTCTTGGTTTCTGACTGTTTCTATGTATCGGGATCTCAGTTGATTAATATGTTTTTTTAGGAAAAAAGTCTGCCCTTTTATAATGTAAACTATTCTCCTAATTCTTCTTGAGATTATGCCTTCTTCCCAAAAACTCTTCCCTGCCCGATAAGTTTTACTTTATCCCCGTCATTATAAGTCTTGTACCTTACATTATCCTTGATATTTTTTTTTTTTACTTTTTCTCTTGGGATTAACCGGTCGAACACCGAACGTTCCTTCCTGGCAAACATAATTTCAGCTGGGGATAATTTAGCATTTGTATTTGGATTTGGTGTTATTCTATATATTGCTAAGAATTTTTTAATGCTTTTTTCTTCCGTATCGATGTTATTATTCTTTTTTAAAGCTTATTTAAAAGTATCGACAAATCTTTCTGCTTGTCCATTTGATCTATGGGTTAAAAGTTGGTGTTGTAATGTGTTCAATGGCTAGTGCCTCATAGTAGTGTTTGAATTCTTGACCTGTGAACATAGTGCCATTATCATTAACAATTGTTTTCGGAACTCTGAACCGACTAAACAGCGCTTTTATTGTGTTTGCCACTGTAGGATAATTGTATTTAAAATTTTTTGGCCATTTTGACATACTATCTACGATTACTAGGTAATAATATCCCTTCAGAGGTCCTGCATAATCGATATGGATGCGTGTCCAGGGTACATCTGTTTTAGGCCAAGGTTGCATCCGTATGGGGGGGGGATCTTGCGGCTAGTTGGCAACCTCTACATAATTTCATCATTTTCTCAATGTCCTGATCCATTCCAGGCCAGTATGTTAATCCTCTCATTAGGGCCTTCATTCTGAAGATTCCAGGATGTCCCATGTGGAATTCTTTTAGGATTTTCTTTTGTAATACTTGCGGCATTACCACTCTGTCTGCGTACATCAGAGTTTCATCACACATAGAAAATGGAAACACTTCTAATCCTTTTCTATTCTTTTCGTCTTGTTCCACTTGTTTTTTTTTATCTTGTTAATATGTTTATCTGTTTTTGCTGCTTTCTTTATTACCTCAAGTGTAACAGGAAGTTCCCTAACAGTATTTATTAATATATCTGTTAGTTCATTTTCTTCTTTTAGTGCTGCTATAACAGTTTCTTCAAATTCAGTTTTACTGGGGATCAATCTTGACAAACCATCTGCATGTGCAATTTTACTAGATGCTAAGTGTTTCATTTTGAAATCGTAATTGAGCAAAATAATACTCCATCTCTGTAATCTATTTGCCGTATGATAAGGAATCCCTTTTTTGAACCAAAAATTGATAGTAATCCGTTTCCAAGACAAAAGATCTTCCATGAAACTTTCTCACGGCATACACAATCACCAAACTCTCTTTTTCGATCTGACTGTACTTTCTTTCAGCGGGTAATAAAACCTTCGAGGCGTGAGAAATTGGTTTAGTAGATCCATCTTCCATTCTGTGTATTTGCTTGCATCTGCCGCTACAATTAGATCCTTTTTCGGGTTGTAATGTGCTAACGTTAGATCCGATAACAAACATCTTTTAATTTTTTGGAATGCTTCGTCACATTCCTTTGTCCAGAGCCATTTTTTATTCTTATTCAATGATTCATTTAATGGTGCTCTTAGTTCTTGCATATTTGAGATATAAGAATTATAGTAGTTTGCTAGACCCAAGAATGACTGTAACTTCACTACATTGTGTAGTCTAGGCATGTCTCTAATTGCGTCTGTCCTATTTGGGTTAGGTCTTCTACCTTTCCAATCAATTATTTGTCTCAAATATTCAATCTTGTCCATACCAAAATTACATTTTTCGAGGGCCATTTTAAATCCGTAGTTTTCTATTTTCTCAAATACCTTCCGAATATGGTTTTTATGTTCAACATTTTTGTTTCTTATCAAAATGTCGTCTAAATAAAACATTGCAAAATCCAAACTTGCTAGCATGGCATCCATAATTTTTTGGAATAAATTTAGTGCTTCTTTCAACCCAAACGGCAATCGTTTTAGGGAAAATAATCCTTTATGAGTATTCATTGTCAGATATTTAGAACAATCTTTGTGGACTTTGACCTGCAAATATGCTTCTGACAAGTCAATTTTTGTGAAAATTTTTCCTCCATTTAACTTGGAAAATATTTCCTCAGGGGTAGGGAGTGGATAGTTATGATCCTTTTAAGGAATCATTCAGTCCCGTCGAAAAATCTCCACATACCCTGATTTTTTTAATTTTTATTTTTCACATAAACTGTGGATGATGCCCATTCAGAGTAGTCCACTTTTTTTATTATTCCGATTTCTTTGAGTCTATTTAATTCTTTCTCGATTGTTTCTAATGCCGAATACAGAACCTTCCTTTTGGGTTTAAACATTGGTTTCGCTTCATCTTTCAGTTCAAATTTCACTTCCGTTTTAGTGCAGCAACCCAGACTTTCAGAAAATACATTTTTAAAATCCTTTTTCAAATCCCCAACAAATCTTCCTGGCAGTTTGGGATTTTCATATCCTGTCACATTTACTTTTTTGCAAAATGAGTTTATTGGTTTCTCCCATAAATTGAAAAGTATCATCAAATCTATACCGAATAGATTACAATTTT
Source organism: Euprymna scolopes (assembly GCF_053919585.1). Taxonomy (NCBI): domain Eukaryota; kingdom Metazoa; phylum Mollusca; class Cephalopoda; order Sepiida; family Sepiolidae; genus Euprymna; species Euprymna scolopes. Next base: position 3,348,299 of record NC_136502.1, read on the forward strand.
TTCCAGGTATCACATACATTTTAGTTTTTAACGTCTTTTCATTCAGGTCACATTAGTATAAAATTCACCTTTAAATTTTAATCGATTTCCAGACATTCCTCTGGCAATTTTCTTTGTATTTTGCAGCTTTGGCGAACCAATTTTCTTCCATGTTGTTTCATCTATTAAGGATATGTCACTTCCAGTATCCAAAAGACAGTTTACTTTCCGGCCATTGATTCTAACTTCAATATATTTCCTTTTTTTACCATACATGGACTCTTTTTTAGAACCAATGGTCTTTATTTCAGGCTCACAGTATTTCTCCTTTTTGCATACTGTTGACTTGTGTCCTTTACGCCCGCACTTATAGCATATTTTACTTTTGAAGTAGCACTCTTTTGTGAAGTGATTCTTTCCTCCACACGTCTTACAATATTTTTTTATATAGTGGTCACCTTGCTTTACCCTTTGTATTTTGTCAACATTTTTCTCTTCGATACTAGTATTATCCTGTTTTAAATTTAACAGTCTGGCATTCCTCAGTAACTTTCTGTAAGGTTATTTCTATGTCTTCGTTCATAATGGATAATATCGTAGAACGAATATCTTTATCCTTCGAGGATGTTAACCCTTGCACAAATATCAAGCGTTTAAACATGTCCTCTTTTATGTTATTCAACTTAAATAACTCGCCTTGGGCATTTACTCTCCCAGCATAGGCGATAAAGTCTTCATCATCTTGTTTCAAAATATTTAAACACCTATAACGAGTATAAAATAAGCTATCCTGTTCTCCGAAAATGTTCGATAAAATTTCTATAGTCTCTTTAAAAGAAATATCTTTGGGTTTCATTGGGAGTATAAAATTTGTATGCTTGGTATTTTTATGGGAACCCAGTTTTTGCAATGGTAAAATAATTTTTTCTTCATCCGACCAGGCCATTTGGAAAAAATATTTTTATATCTACGATAACATGCTGGAAACGTTAAGCCACTCGTTGGTTCATATAAAAATTCTGTTAGCAAATTTACAATTCCTTCCAGAGTGAACCGAAAATCATTTTTTCTTCTTGTTTCATTAATATTGTTTTTAATACGTCACTTTGTTTTAACTGCTCTTTTTGTAAAAATTCCATCTGACTTTGCTGCGCTGCCAATACTAACTGTATCGTTTTTGTAAACTCGGCTAATTGTTCCATGTTGAAGAATTTTTTTTTAAACACAGTAATAAAACAAAAGGTTAACAGTACCTGCACAAAGCATTAAATAAATTCACTGAATAGTTTGTCTTTTTTAAACCACAAAAATAAACAAAGCATTTTTCTGTAGACAAGGTTTTTGCAACACACATGAAATTGACACTAAAACACATCCTACACGTGTTTTTTTCCGCCGTATTTTTTTCTCTTCTTCTTATGAAACAAAAGAAATTTGAAAAATTGTTCCCTTCAATGTCAATTTCTCTTTCTTCTTTTTTTCAGTAGGACCGTAACAGACTGAATTAAAAAAATATAACTTACTTTTTGTGTGTCTTAGCTTTTTTTTTATCAGTAGTTGAATTTATCCGTGCCGTATATTCTTCTCTTTGTTTTCCAATATTTTTGGCTTAAAGTTCCGTTTTTTTGAGTTCGAATCCTGTCACCATTTGTTATAGCCTTACTTTAAATAAGAATACAGCAAGAAACCCGGGGTTATGGGTGAAAGACAAAGGGGTTTATTTACAAGGGAATACAGGTGACATAAGAGTTACTCGACATCTTGTCTTATGCTCTTCCTGTCTTTTTTTCTTCTCTCTCAGTCACGTGATAGGGTATAGTTCATTTCATCTATGAAGGGATGTTAGGTCATTCCATTACATCATATAATAAATATGGAATGTGCATTAATCAAAATATCACATGTAAGTGTATTTTACGACTGGGCAATGCTGGACAGCCTGCTAAATGTCGTACAGACGGTCGGGTTTCAATCCTGCCTTGAGGTAGTTGCCTGTCTAGCCGCACTGATGAGCTGTGAAACAGCGAAACAGTACTGTATGTGGATGACTATAATGCTCCTCATCTTGAGTTGAGCATACTGAGAAGTGATACACGAATTACCATTAGCGTATTAGCAATGTTCTTTGTGTAAACAAATCGAGCTTAGGTATTTCGGACGATGTCAAAACATCGTTAAACTCACGACTCGCTCAGCAGCCGCTGATAGTGTAGTGGTTAGGAGACTTGACTGCCGTACAGACGGCCGGGTTTCAATCCTGGCTTGAGGTAGTTGCCTGTCTAGCCGCACTGATGAGCTGTGAAACAGCGAAACAGTACTGTATGTGGATGACCATATATATATATATATATATATATATATATATATATATAAATATGCTCCTATAATTTTTTTTTTGTATATTGATATTCATATTAAAACCCCTTTTTTCCATTAGTATTTATTTGCTTCCACGAAAGCCCTTTTTTCTATTTATTTTAAAAGAAAATACAACTTTGTTATGTATGGGTCGTGGAATTGCATTCATCTATTTGCTTGATCTGTGTTAGCTAATGAATTTCTTGTGTGCAGGGTGTTTGCTCAGTTGGCAGAGTGCTTGCCTCGCATACAAGAGGCTTGTGTTTCGAACCCTGGTTTGGATGTGTCTAACTGATGAGCCCAAATGAGGGCGAAACTCATGTCTTGGACTTCCAGTTTGTTGGCTGTCATGGGTCTTGTGAGCTGTGGAAATAAATGTATATATATATAACACATTTAATTTTCAAAAAAGGAAACAAAAATTAAGTGGATTTTCTTTAATCCGCAGAGTTTCGAAAGGAATACTTTCCTTTCATTTTTCTCTTTCTTTTTTCCTCATTCCCTCTTTAATTTTTACCAAGTAAGTTCTATGGCTTACTTGTAGATTCATTAAATACTTTTGCAAGTAAAATCCGATTCCGCATTTTGGCTAATTTCTACCCTCTAATGAGAAGCAAAGTATTTCTTTTGAAACTCTGTGGATTAAGGATAATCCAGTTATTTTGTGTCTCCTTTTTGAAAATTAAATATGTTTTAAACTTTTCTTAAAGTGTTTTATTTTTTTATTTTATTAATTCTTTGTTCTTATGTTAAGCTCTATTTCCCGTTTGGTTTTATTGAGCTTTTATATCTGGTTAGCATTACTTTATAAATATTAAGTCGTTAATATTTATTACATATTTGAAATTTAATATTTTGGATTATCTTGATAAACTTAATTGGAATTCTTATTCCATATATATATATATATATATATATATATATATATATATATATATATATATGGTGTGTGTGTGTATATATATATATATATATATATAATTATAAAATTGAACGAATAATATATATATATGTATGTGTGCGTGTGTGCATACCTATATAATTATAAAATTGAACGAACAATTAATATATATATAAAATTTAACGAACGATTTATACATGTGTGTGTGTGTGAATTGTTCGTTCAATTTTATTAAAACGAGTTGTATAATTTATTCTGATCACGTGATACAAATACGGCTTATCGTCACCTTTACCTGCAACATTGCTAAAAAAAAAAAAAATGCCAAGCTTTTAATTTTTTCGTAATGATTTTTAATTTTATAACTCAAACTAGAAACTCCAGATGTACATTTTATTTTAGTTTATTAAATTTCATTTTAATTGTATTTAATACTAAAAAAATCTTTATGCATTCATTTCAGAGCATTTTTAAAACGAAACCTTTTATTTTTAATTTCGTTTCGCCTGATTTCTAGTTGAATGAATACGTTTTTCTTTTTTTTTTTTCACCTCGATAAGCTTCGTTTTCCACCTGATTTCGCTGAGTCAGAATTTTATACAAACCCGCTTCTACAACAGCATCGAAAATGGAGGACGTGTTTTTGTCACGTGTTCGTCCTTTCCTTAGGGTGTTTTCACGGAATGGTCACTGGTTGCCTTCTGGATTATTTTGCTTATTGTTACTGCCCTACTCTTTCTCGCAAAATGACAGGTTCGTAAACCATGGACGAAACTATTGGCCATTGTATCCATCTTAATGCCCCACCCCACAGCGGAATTTTTTTTTACTGTGTTGTTTAAATCTTGACACCTCTTCCTCCGTCTGTCAAACCATTTAATCTTCATTTTTTTTTTCTCTACGCATTTTTTTATTTTTGTCTCACATTTTCATACGTATTTGAAAAAAAAAACAACAAAAAAAAAAGCATTTTTTATTCTCTTTAATATAACAGAGGCGCATGGAATTAAAAAAAATTAATGTTTTTCTTTTTACTAATGAGCGCAATTGAACTATTTAGCTTTTAAACTTTACATTCAGGTTAGAAAATGACTTTCTAATCGACAGTTTAAAGGATTCAAAATCACTTTCTAATTTAGAATGTTCACGAAGTAAACACATACTATTTTTATTTTTATTTTAGTCTATTAAAAATAATAGATTAAAATTAACCGGCTTGTTTACTAAAATCTAGGTGCGTGTGTAGATCGATCTTTTTTTTTTTTTAAAAACCAACGCATTTTTTGTGGAAACATTATTCCATTTTTATTTGTATTTGTTTTTCTTCTGAATCCTCTTCCGTATTTTCTTTTTTGGAATTTATACTACTTTCGGCGAGACATGTAAGTACGTAATGTTTACACCTGAAATGCGTTGGTTTGAAAATCTCGTTAATCTACACAAAAAAGCACCATCATTTTTTAGCTGAAAATAAAAACATACATGGCTTAAATTTAAACGCAAACATCAATGACAAATTAAACGCGCCTCCTCTGTTATACCAAAGAACCGTATTTAAAAACAAGTTGTTCATGCTTTTGTATGTTATTTTTTTCACCCCACCCGGGCCACCCCCTGTTGTCAACTGAAAAAATTGATTAGTAAGTCATACTTATCGTATCCCCCAGGGGGGACCTTCGTTCATCAAAGAAAAAAGGGATTCTACTTTGGGGGAGGGACGAAAGTTTTTTTTTTTTTTTTTTTTTTACGACAGTACCCAGTGTAATATAAACACCTTCAACCTCCCCATGTTAAGAACGGCTTTCGTGATTGGGGGATGTTGGTTTCGAAAGCCGTTCTTAACATGGGGAGGTTGGAGGTGTTTATACGACGCTGGGTACTCTCGTAAAAAAAAAATATACCCAATGAAATGTAAACAACCGTCAAAAAAAAAAAAATGGGAAAATCGGTTTCACGTTTATTTAACGTTAACTGACCACAAAGTGGGTGATCATTTTATGCGGATATTTTTTCAGATTGTTTACATGTAATTGAAAAACATTTTGGTACTTTTGCAGTTTACGAACAGTGCCGAAATAACAGTATATATATACATATATTATTTATATATATATATATATATATATATATATATATATATATATATATATATATATATATAAAATCTGAACACTTGAACTTAGTTTATACTTTCACCTAACAATTTAATAAACATCGTAAAAATTGAATTTAACTTGAAAATCTCATCCCTAGTGTCGATGTCCATAATCTGCAGAAGTGTTTGTTTTTCTTTGGGGGGAAATATGATGAGAAATAGTTATTACAATTATACTTCATAATTAAAAAAAAAAAAAAAAAAAAAAAAAAAAAAAAACGGTGCACATGCACTTATTGATCCGTGCTGAAATAATAACGCTATTATTTAAAAAGCCATTCTTAACATGGGGAGGGGGTGTTTTGTACCTATTCCGTACTTTAACCTTACAATTGAATAATAAAAAAAACCCCATAAAACTTTAATTAAACTTGGAAATACGATTTTAAAAATAGCGCGGATCAGTAAGTGCATTTGCATTATCCCCAAAAAACATACAGAATTTAGCTGCACCAGGTTTTATTATATACGCACACGTCACGGTAACATTTATTGGGTGGGTTTCTACTACCATTTTGTTTTATTTTTTATTTTGAAGGGATTATAGAGTCTTCAAAAAACATCACGGCCATCTTTTCTTGTTCTCGGTCAGCGTTCGGCATTACTTGTTTTTCAAACCGAATAAACATTATGCGTTAAATAAAAACACTAAACTTATCCAGTTAGGTAGAAAAGTAACTTATCTTGCCTTTGGTAACACACATATATATATATATATATATATATATATATATATATATATATATATATATATATATGACAACTTTTTCGTGCCTGTATGTATAGTTATACGAATGCAACGATTTTAGTAAAACGTGTGTGAATCCAAATTTTCTCTTTTACTTTCGTTTTTAAATGTTAACATTTCAAACCTCCAAGCGACGAAAGCGCGCCATAATCGGGTTTCGATTTAATAACTTTCTTTTTTCACTTTCATTTTTAGTACTAGTGCAGAGAGTAGAGTGGTCTGAACGTAAATAATACGTTATTATTTAAAAAGCCATTCTTAACATGGGGAGGGGAGGGTGTTTTGTACCTAATTCTCTACAGTGTTCTTCAACCTTACAATTGAATAATAATAATAAAAAAAAAACTTTAATTAAACTTGGAAATACGATTTAAAAAATAGCGTGGATCACTGGATCAGTGGATGGATCACTCTTCTGCACTTGCATCCATTTTTATCAAAAACAAAGAAAAAAATCGGATTATAAATAGAAATTTTTTAAAAAGTCATTACGGACATTAGAAATATATGGAATACTACCAATAAAAAAAAAAAAAGTGCTAATGCAGAGAGTGATCCGCCGCGCTATTTTTTAAAATCGTATTTGCACGTTAAAGTTTTTTTTTTTTTTTTTCATTTGTAAGTACAGAATAGTTACAAAACACCCTCCCTTTCCCATGTTAAGAATGGCTTTTTAAATAATAACGTTATTATTTCAGCACTGATCACTCTCTGCATGATGAGTACTAAAAAAGTCTATGATGCAGAAGAATAAGCGACTCCAAGACGGCAGCAAACGTTTAGTTTTTGCATAAAATATTAGTTTCAATGTTTTGAATTTATAAAAACATGCTATTTCACGAAATATTACCGATTTCTCTATATATTTTTTTTCTTTTTGAAAAATAAAATTGGTATTTTTTATGACCTGCCCCACTACCCCAGCGTATTATACCTCCCCCAACCTCCCATGTTAAGAACGGCTTTCGGAATAAACATCCTCAACCTCGAAAGCCGTTTTTAACATGGGAGGTTGGGGTGTTTATACTATGCTACGGCAGGTAGTAAAAAAATACCAAAACATGGTACTTATATCTCGGTAGCCGTGACTGATGGACCATGGTCCGCGCTATTTTTTAAAAATAGGACTTTCAAATTGAATTCATTGCTGAATGCTGAAGCACGACACCTTTCTATTATTTAGAAACTCCTTTTTGGCCTTCGGGTCAAGATCAAAGTGTAGTATCTGTTAAGATGCTACACTTCAATTTCTTGTTCTGTCAGTGGAGGAGAAATCCTCCACGACAGAGACAATTTTTATTTTTGTTCCTTTTCTCTACATTAAAAAACGACCCTGGTGTCTAACTGCCCTGTGGGGAGGCATTGTAAATAGGAACTCCTTGATATAAGGAAGGGGTGGTGTGGTGTTTTCTTTTTGAAACTGTACTTTCACCTAACAATTTAATAAACAAATACCATAAAGCTAGGATTTAACTTGAAAATATTAAAATAAAAACAAAAGCACTGTACCTTCCCTGCATAAGTACAAAAAAGAAAAAAGCCCCGTCTCCATGTTAAGAATAGGTTTCTAAATATTATTTAAGCATGAGCATGATCTGTCGAAACACTTAAGCTAAAGTCCAAGGTAGCGTATTAATATCCCCCCCCCCAAAAAAAAAATCAACGGATTAGACCATTTCTATAATGGTCAGGTCCCTGTTGATTTTGCAGGGGAAGTTTAGTTCTGTGCAGTTCTAGGAGTTCCAACCTCCCAAGCTTTGCCTTCTCTCTTTGAGAAGGACATAGTTTATTGCTAATCGCCTGAGGCGCCCTTACCGGGGAATGCTGACGGGACTACCCAGGCACCTTTTGCAGGTCAGTGCTCCTCCTCTCCTCCTCCTCCTCCTCCTCTGGGACGCTGACTTCTCAATCCCACTTTCCGACCCTGGTGTCTAAATTCTTATTAATCACTACCACTAAGAATTAAAAAAAAATGATTATTTTCCCCTCCCCCATGAATGAATTATGAACTAGGTTCCTGTTATCCACACGTGGATAAATATTGTGTAACAAAATATTGGCTGTATATTTTTCTTTCTTTTAATAACTTAATCGAGCTTAAGACTCACGTTCAACCCGATAGTATGAGCTTTTTGTACGTACCTTGTGTAGTTTCTGACTGTTTAATCAGGCGTATTCGAACAAAATGACTTTCCATAAAAGATACTTTGGATATTATCGATGGATCTATTAAGTTCTAATTTAGAATTCTACCCCTAAAAAAATGGAAAGTAAGATGTACGTATGCGTCATAGAATGAAAAGTTCATATTCCAAAAATTACGTAAATTGATAAAGTGTTATTTTGGTCATGCAGAGAGTGGTCCGTGCTGAAATAATAACGTTATTATTTAAAAAGCCATTCTTAACATGGGGAAGGGAGGGTGTTTTGTACCTATTCTATACTTTAACCTTACAATTGAATAAAAAAAACAAAACTTTAAACTTGGATCGCTCTCTGCATTAGCACCATTATTTTGATAAAGAATCATTTTTAAACGATTTATAGCGATTAATGTAAAATCGGTAGAATTACAAAACAGATCTTGCAAATTTTAATTATTGTGGACTTATCATTTTTTTTCCAAGATGATGACACAAGACAGTCTCTTTTGCTCACTCATAAAATTCGATTTTCTTAGTTAAAAATTAAACCGCTTGATCAATTGACGTGATTTTTGGAATATGACATCTTTGTTCGTGACGAGTACATACACCAATACAGACTTTTCTGTATTTTTTTTTCTCGATTAGGTGGAATTCTAAATAAGAACTATAATTTACATAATATTTATTTAATGATGGTAAACGACCTCAAATTAGCCATTTTATCGATTTAAGAAACGAAAATCGATGAGTGTTAGTGGAGGTATAAAAATTGGTAAGTGGCTCAGTTGATTTTTCCTTATTTAATCGCATTATCTTGTTAGTGCGAAAATCGATGCTTTTTTTTTTTACCGTGACTCATACTGAGAAAAATATTTATACGTTTTAAAATGTGTCGCCATTAAAAAAATATTTAAATATATTTATGCATTAATTTGAAATGAAACAAATATCTTAACCTATTACCTATCTTGACCTTGTTACAGATTTACTTCAGACTTTCTCAAAATGTGGGGACGCGACCCTCACTTAAAATATTGGGTTAAATTCAAGCAATGTCCTCTGACGCTTGCTGGCGGCCTGTCAGACTAAAATCAAACATAAAAAAAAAATACCCAAGTAATCGAGATCCTAACTTTCAAACACGCCGGCAGGTGGCGCCCGCGTCTGTCAATTGCGGTATGGAAGCACAAAGTGGGTACAATTTTCAAATATACTTTTATTTTTTTCATCCCCTTGTAATAAAATATATAAAAATAGGTAAACTTTTGTATCAATTAAATTTTATTTTTTTTATCGCATATCATTTCAAATAACTTTTTTTTTTTCTTTTTTTTTTTTATATATTTTGTCAAACTATTTAGATATTTTAAAAATATATTTATTTACAGAAACATTCTTTATTGGATACTAGCCTGGGTGCTCGTCGTTGCCCGTGTGTTTGGAGGTGTGTGTGTGTGTGTGTTGAGGCAAAAAAAAAAAAAAAAAAGTGGCAGTAGGAAGGCAGGCTCGAACCTGTACCACGAAGGAAGAAAAGAATGTGAAAAAAAAAAATGACGCCTTTGCCGTTGCATCAATTGCCAAACCAGAAGTAGTGAAGGTTTAAATTAAGGTTAGTTAATCGAAAAGAGGGGATGACTTTCGCAAATATCGGCGAAAAAAGCGACCCCCTCCTTGTAGAAAAGTGCCCAGTTGAGGGTAAAAGAATTAATGTTTTAACCAATTTTTCTATATTTGTCGTTCGAAGGGTCGAGCTTCAAAATAATACCGACCTCGTGAAAAGCCGTTGTTGACTCTATCAAAAGTTTTAGGCAGGCATACATACATTTAAACAGACAGGTGAAATTTATATTATAGATCTTATTGTTGACAGGCTCGCAGCAAGTATAGGGGAACTTTGCTTGAATTTAACCAATATTGAGGAGGGGGGGAATATTTTCCTTACTGGTTAAAAATACAAATTTACCCATTTATCCGATAAAAAAAAGGGAGGCAATCGGATCAACCATATTTGAATTATTAAATGTGAAGAACTTTTTTTTTTTTTCCGAAAGAAATTTAAATAATAAAAATTCTTGGTGACCTGAAAAACTCGTCCATCTATACTAAGTAGGAAAACTGGTCCATTATCGAATAAATATCGATTGAAAACACATTTTATGACCGTTCTTGAAAGAGGTATTGTTTTTAAAAGAGTACACACCCCATAATATTTTTTTAATTATTTAACCTGTTGGTTCCCCGATTTATCGGAGAGGGACCTATGTTTTCAGTGGCGTCCGTTAGTCCAGACGATTGCCAGATAACCGTCCATTAGTTTTTCCTGAAATTTTGCTACAAATTGTATTTCATTAAATAGATGTGCATAGTAAAAAAATTTTTTTTTTTTTTCTTTTGCAAAAATTCCTGTTGCGTCCCCAGGAGCTCAAAAGAGGTAAAAAAAATGCCCCCAAATGGCCAAAAATGACACGTTTTGCCCCATAACTTTTGATCCATCCATTAAATTTTTCTGAAACTTGGCCAAAATGTGGATTCCATTGTTCTTAATATAGATCCAGTATGGTTGACAAAATTCTGGTTTGCATCCCTCTAGAACTTTCAGTGCTAAAAATGCCTCTTTTTGTGGCTCTTTTTTTCATATTTCTCAACAAAAACGACTATATAGTGGATTTTCACGGTGGTCAACTCAAATATACATGTGTTAAGGTCTGAAACTGTACCATTATCCAATTACACTGGGATTCAGCATCCCCAGGGGCTCAAAAGAGGTAAAAAAAAAAAATACCTGAAAATGGCCAAAAATGACACTCTTTGCTTCCATAGCGTTTGATCCATCCATTATATTTTGCTGAAACTTGGCCAAAATGTTAAGGCCATTGTTCTTGATATAAATTCAGTATGGGTGACCTTGGTAAAATTCTGGTTTGCGTCCCTCTGGGACTTTTAGAGCTAAAAAAATCTGCCTTTTTGAAGCTCTTTTCTCATATTACTCAAAAACACAGTGATTTTGCATGGTGCTGAATTCAAATATACATGTCTTACGGCGTGAAACTGCACTGTTTGTCCATTTTCACTGGGATTAGGCATTCCCAGGAGCTCAAAAGGGGTCACAAAATCCCCCAAATTGCAAAAAATGACACTTTTTACCCCAGAACTTTTGCCCCATCCATTAGATTTTTCTGAATCTTGGCGAAAATATGAAGGTAACATTGACCCTTCACACTTCTTAGATTCATCATTTCTTCACTATTTTTTGTGGCGTCATCTCACATGCAGCACTAGAGGGGGACCACGTGCGGCTTGTTTACTGTTGTTTTAAAAAAGATAAAATTGATCCTTAATTTTCTATTTTTGAGCGATTGAGATCCCCAAGATGGGATCTTCTCATGTCGGACATTTTTTTTTTTTGTGTGTGTGTTCTAAAGTAACACTCGACACACTTTGTTTTGTTTTTTTTTATCCGAATAAGAAAAATTGAATTTATTTAATATTTAAAATAAATTAAACTACTAAGAACTTACAAAGCTATGTAGAAAACGCACACTTAGAAAAATCAATTTTATCTTTTTTCAAACAGTAAACAAGAACAAAAATATTAAAAAAATGTTATGGGAATGTATTCTCTTAAAAACAGTATCTCCTTCAAGAACGGTCGTAACATGTGTTTTCAATCAATATTTATTCAATAATGAACCAGTTTTCCTACCTAGCATAAATGGACAAGTTTTCCGTGGACGAGTCTTTCTTAATTCAAATTCTCAATAGTCTTTTTTTTTTTTTTTTTTTTTTATAACACAAGTCAAAAATGAATATTTATTATATTTTTTTTATTGCTTCATAATAGCACAAGTGTTAAAACTTAAATAATTTTTGGAAATAAATTATTTCCATATAGTTTCGCATTTCATATCATGTTTACTGATTTCTGTTCCATATTTAGGTAAACCGAGTTCATTTCTGGCGTCTTAACTTTGTATACTGAATTTTTGGACTTAACCGGATAACCATTAATTTTTTTTTTTTTTTTCTTTATTGAACCATCACGGTAGTTAGACAATAGTGCTAGGTAGATGGTGAAACCACATGATCAGTAATAGTGGAATTTGGGTAAACTCGTAATTGTTTTTTTTTTTTTTTTTTTTTTTTTTTTTTGTTTTTTGCAGGAAAGAATACTTTAAACTCGTAATTATTGCTAAATAATTTGTTAAAACTTACGGTCTAAATTTATAATAACCTTTCAAACTTCTGTTTAAGTTAGCTTAAATCCTAGATATTTCAGAATAATTAATCTTTGACATTTCATTATTAATATTTGAATGTCATAATTGTTTAAAAAAAAAAAAAACTTTCTGCCATTACGATAAATTTTAATTTTAGGCCACTTGGTTCTGTGGTTCGTAAAATTATTTAAGCTCAACGCTTCACCTTGAAAGTTTTCCTTAATTAAGATTTAAATTAAGTCATTCGCATTTTTTATGTTTTATGCATTATTAAAGTTTTAAGTGAGTTTAAAAAAAAATGTTTTTCTTTTTGCAAAAAAAAAAAAAAAAAAAAATTTATCTCACCTGATTTTGTTCCAAAACAGTGGCTAAAAATTAAAACAATTACAACAAAGTATACCTCTAAAATTCAACACAAATTTTATTCGTTCTTCATTGCAAAAAAAGGAAATTCCTGATTTGCCTCTGAATAGAACTGGTAACAACCTTGAAAGGTAATTTATCTTCATCAGAAACTGGTCCTCGGGTACAGCACTGTTTGAAAATCAGATTAATTACAGCCGTTGAAGGGGTTGGTATGATGCCTTCTGATGAAAAGATTCAATTCTCGACTTGAGTCGACGTTACACAAGTTCATAATGTTCATTTAAAAGTCATTATTGGCAGGTCGATAATTCTGACCTCAAAGTCTCTGGGAGACTAGCTTGGTTACCCGGCATCGGGTGTTTGGAGGTGTTAAAAAAAGAAAAAAAAAAACTGGTAGTAGGCAAGCAGTCTTGAACCCATGATGCGAAGGCGGAAAAGAAAGTGAAAGAAAATCTGACGTTTTACCGCTACGCCATGACACGATCGGAAGTGTAAAGAGCTTAAATTTAACGTAATCAATAAAAAAAAAAATGACTTGCAGGAATGGCGTTGCTTTTAAACCTCCCACGAAGATCGTTTCCAATGTAGGGAGAAAAGCAGCTCTCCTAACCCGACGGGGGCACTTTGAGAGTGTCCAGATAAAGTAATTGTCTCAGTATGAAGGGTTTCCCTTGCATTGACCAAGGACGAATTACAGAACATACTACCCGGCCGGATGGCCAGGCAGTTGTGTTTGGGTTCGAATAGTTTCGCTTTATTTATACGAAAAAAAGACAAACAGCCGAGAGAACAAGACGGTGGCATTTTTTAAAAACTTTATCAAAAAAAAAAAAAGATAGACAAATTGTCCGTTTGCGAATGCGAGATATTACGATTTGGGAAGTATGTGAAAACTTCTGGAATCTGACTGACGCGATAACCCCAACGCAAAAAACCTTTCGTGGACATGCACAAACGCACCCACCCATTTTGCCTTTTATATATTAGACTAGCAGGGGTGCCCGGCGTTGCACGGTTGTTTGGAGGTGTGTGCTGAGCAATAAAAAAAAAAAGTGGTAGTAGGCAGGTAGGCAGACTTGAACCTGTATGCGAAGGAGGAAAAGAACGTTAAAAAAAAAAAAAAGGAGGGTAGTGAATTAAATGAGTTGGTAATTAACTGTTGCCCAGGTGGAGGATATTGGCACAAGGACGAAATAAAAAAAAAAAAAAAAATTTTTTAGAGGTGGGATCGAACTCGAAAAAGTAGGGAAATTCGTCTTCCTCACTAACCATTAGGCCAAAAAGAATAGTGAATTCAATGAGTTGGTAATTAACTTAAGAATCATAGGAGTCGGCACAAATGAAAGTTGCTTTTAAACCTGGCCGAGGGCCAGTTAAGTTTCCTGCTTTCTGTTGTAGTATTTATTGGCTTCCCCATGAAAGCAAATTAGACACAAGGTCGTTTATAATGTGGGGGAAAACTAACTCCCTCAAAAAAGGGGGCACTTTAGCAGTATCCAAATAAATAGTAATTGTCTCAGTATGAAGGGTTTTTCCTACATTGACCAAAGACCAATTAAAGAACAGATACTACCCGGCCGGAAGACCAGGCAGTTGCGTCTGCTTCGATTAGTTTCACTTTATACGAAAAACACAAACAAATACTTAAAATGAGGGAATTTTTTAAAATTCTATAAAAAGAAAGGTAGAGACAATGTCCGTTTGCGAATCTGAGATATTACAACCTAGGAAGTATCAGAAAATTTTTCTTGAAATCTAACCGACGCAAGAACCCTGTTGCAAAAAGCCTTTCGTGGACATACACAAACACACGCACCCATTTTGCCTTTTACATAATAGATACTTTAGCCTAATCATGGAGGCTTTAAAATAAAGTCTTAAGGAGATGAAAAGTTAGAGGCGTCTGAATGCTTCATATCCAAAAAGAGTTGAGTTCCATCCTTCTGGTTTGGCTGTTTTACTGGAATTGCCTGTAAGCAGGAAAGGCATTCAAAAGCTTGCCAAGCTCATCACTGGCAGTTAAAACATCAACCAATTTGATTGGTCTAAACAAAGATGGTGGGTGGCCCAATTAGCCAATGAGGGGCTTGCTCTTGCTTATAATTGTAGAATTTCTCACAGGTAGGGTTTGATTATTTAAGAGAACGGCACAACAAAAACTAGATTTGAAACTGAATATGTTATAGTTAGTTGGTAGCAGCCGCATAGTTTTGTGTTCCACAGATGGGTGATCCTAAGAAAGAAACTCTGTTCATGGAATTTTCATCTAGTTTTAGGCACAAATAGAGGGGCTAACATTGATGTATTATTTTTTATTTTTCACTGCCTCAGTTCAGAAGGGAGTGTAAGTGTAGTAATTGACATAACGTCATCTTCCCAGGCATTACCTCCTTTTTGGGGTAGGGCGGTATCTGTTTTAATGTTATGAGCTCAGCTTCCCAAGCATTATTATTTTTTATTATTATTGGGAAGAAACAAATTGTCACAATCGGCTGCTTATCAATCTCAACACATTTTTTTTTTTTTTAAATATGCACCTGGGAGGAAACATGCTAGTTTGTTCAATAAATGGTGAATTCCTATTTCAGTCACATAAATTAGAGTAAAATAAGGTTTACTTTCAAACCTGTTTTAGCTTAAAAATCTCCATCTTTATAAACAAATCTGGAAATAAGTTAGCTAAGGAAGTATGGTAACTCGAATTTATAACCCCCATCCTAACCAGATTAATTTATTGTTCTTTGACTTCTCGACTTGTTTATGAAGACGTTAACTTTAATCATGTAAACTATCGAATAGAAAATAATTTTATCTTGTTATCTCTCGCCTGTATAGTTCGTTAATAAAAATCTAAGGTAAGTTTTATATTGTTTTTTTATCCTTAACAAAAAAACCCATTACTTCCATTAACCATTATAACGTGAATGCCCATCCATAGAAATTGACACAAACACACAAAATGATGACATTGCTATTAATGTGTGTAATGCTGACGTTTTATACACCATTGTAGAAATATCTAAAGACATTGTATTCCAGTGCTGAAAAAAAAATTTACTTTTATTGAAAAAAAATGAATAAATAAATCTATGAAAAATAAGTTTAACATTTCCTTATCACCCCTTCCCATTCTGTATTTTTTTTTTTTTTTTTCACGGCAATTTTAACAACTGAAACTAATTAGACACGTAGACCATTCCATCTTAAAGATTTTGGTGCTTCCATATTGAGCGAACGAGTCAAATTTCAAGTAAAACAAACAGTACCTACGTAATTGTCACGGCGCAAATAGTAATATATCCAAAATTTATGAAAAATGATGAGGTAGTAAAATAACTATTAATGAAAAAAGAAATTATGAAATGAAACCAAATTCTGCTTACTATCAGGGGAGATAATTAAGTTCTGTTGCTTACGTCATGTGACATAGTTCAAAATGTTGGACAGATTTTAATCCCCATCTAAACTTTATTGAAAACTATTTTTCATTAATAATTTTTCAACTTTCTCATGCATGGAATATTGTCACATCTGGGCTGATGCAGCTGCCACTAGTCTCTCGTTCGTAGATACGGTTAAAAAAAAAAAAGTCTCCAACCTAATAGATCCTGCACTGTCGGCCAAGCTCTAACCCCTGTCCCATCACTGAAATGTTGCATTCCTGTACCTGTTTTACAAATAATTTAATAGAAAGTGCTCTGATGAACTCAAAACACTTGTATCCCCTCGATGTAAATACTCTGACTAACCCAACAAGCAGCAAAATCCCATCCTTTCCCTTCTCAGTAGAAATCCCTAAATGCCAGAAAGCCTTCTACTCTAATAACTTCTTCCCTCGAACTGCTAGATTTTAGAATTCCTTCCGTTTCCTGCTTCCTTGACTACTGACATGCAGAAGTTCAAATGCAAGATGAACAGACATATTGCTGCCCAGCTCGCTACATAGTATCCCCTTCGTCCCAAATAGTAGTCCCTTACGTCAAGGTGGCATTGTGCTTTGTCTGGAGATGAAAAATCAGTGTATATACTTGTGTGTGTGTTGGTTCTCTCCATGCAACGCATGTCCTCAACCATCACTGGTCAGCTTTCACTTCCATACATCATTACATTACATAAACATGCTTCATCGTCTTCCCTTGATTGACAGGGGAAATTCACTGGTGGTTAATAATGACAGAAGTTCCTTGAACTTCATCCATTCCTAATTTTTGCAATCACACTAGCACCTGCTCCACCCTTTGCTCCACGGGTATCACCAAAGTCAACAACATCTATGAACAATCACATTCATAATGGTAGCCAATTATTATGAACTTTTTTTTTTTTATAGAAAGTTTAAGTAAAACAAAACAAAAAAACATTTGGATTTGTTTTCATAAAAGCGTAATACAAGTTCACATGAAATATTAACATTTTTATGAAGTAGCCAGTTTATATTTCTCTAAGTCTGTCTGTCCGTTCCACATTTTTCAGAAACTACTGAGCCGATCTGGCTGATATTTTGTATGGATTTTTGTGATAAGGTGCAGAGAATTAGGTATTATGTTATCTGGTCGATTCCCAATTCAGATTAGTCATCACGATATTATATTTACTCTGACTTTTTCTCTGAAATTACTGGACTGATCAGGCTGAAATTTTGTATGGACCAATGCCAAGGTGCAGAGGGCTAAGTATTATAGTATCCATTTGATGCACTGTAAATAGATTAGCAGATTAATAGATTAATATTAATGCAAAAATGAGCACAAATTTAACAATATTCAACCATAAATTTGGCAACGGTTTAACTTTCCCCTGTTTTTAACTAAAAAAAAGTCTAATCTTTTCATATTTGTTAAAACTTTGAAAAAATAAAAAAAAATATGCTGCACTTGCAGGGAGACCTGACGTTGCCTGGGATTGAATGATTATCAATGAATGTTTCACACTTTCATATTTTTCTCATTAAAATCCGTGAATTCGCTCATTCTCAATCAAATCGATTATCTGCTCTAGTTGGGGACCCGTCTTGTGTAACGGGAGAAAACTTCACATGCCTATCACAGTGATTTAGTCCACAATACATTATCATTTACATTGCACTGTAGAGAATCTACTGCTGATTTTATAAAATTATTCATCTATACTCCTATAAATTTGTTTCTTTTGTGTGTATTGATATTCATATTAAAATCCCTATTTTCTATTTATTTAAAATGAAAATACAATTTTGTTATATATGGGTTGTAAAATTGCATTCAATAACAAAAGATCTAGCTAATTTGCATATTCTTTTAAACATCCATTTTAATTAATTCCCTATTAGCTGCTTCGGTTTTCTAATGGGATAATCATCTTTAGTTAACTATTACGTGTAATTATATTCATGCAGACGTTCTACATGATTTATACTTGCATAATATTTGCATAAAAAGTTTATTGTAATCACACAAAATTGTTTCCATATATATTTATGTATGCATATATATTTTTGTTTAACAAATTGTCCCTGCCAAACTAACTCCTCCTAGAGTTTTTGGTCTACAGACATGAAACTCCATGTATAACGTTTTTTGATCCATGCAAAACTTTATATTTGGATTTTAACCCAGAAAAATTGGTGTGGAATTTAAAAAAAAAAAAAAAAAAAAATTAAATTTGCCAGGTGAAGGTCGAACGCTGGCATTACGAATGCATTACATAGTAGCTATTGGTTCATGTTTTAATTTTTAGCCTTGCAGTAAACATGTTTTCATAGCCCAGTTATTGACGGCAGAGGCAAAATAAATTGTGAGCTGAACGTTTTGGTCTCGATTCTCGGTGGTGCTGCATGAGTCTTTTTTTTTTTCTTTTTTTTTTTTTAAATACTTTTTAAATCATTACTATATATTGCATCCAATCTATGTATCTATCTATATATCTATAAAAGTGAAAATGTCTGTCTTTTCTTTATGGTAGTTAAGGGAGACTATTATACGGAAAGGCATTACTTTACATATTCACACTTTTTAATATATACATATGCACATAACCTTATGAACAGCAAAGCTGGACGGAACTGCCAGTATATATATAAAAGTGAACGTGTTTGTGTGTGTGTACATTTCCCTATGCAATAACTCTCAATTTTCAGTCTACAGACTCAAAATTTGATATATAGGGTACTGAGATTTGGAAAGTCTTTGATCGGTTTTCGGCCAGAAATTTGGCTGTTAAGGGGTCAAAGTTCAACGATTTGACCTTTGAGAACTCTACCAAACTCTTCCGAGAATTTTGGGTCTAAACACTTGAAATTTTAGATATAGGTTCGTTGGACACGGATCTAACTTAATAACTTGATTTGAGCCCAAAATAATAAGTGTTAAGTGGTCATAATATAGGCAAAATTTTGAAAAAAATTGCCCTCTGCGGTCTCTACCAAATTACTCAGTCAATTTCTGGTCTAAACATTTGAAATTTTACATAAAGGGTATTCAGAGATAGGGCAAGCTTTTTAATCGGTTTGGGTCGAAAATTTTTAGTTACCAATATATAAATGTATGTTTGCATGTCTGCCTAAAACTTTCGACAATCAACGGATTTTACCAAGATCAGTATCGTTTTGGAGTTCGACCTTTCAGACGACAAATATCGAAAAATTGGCTGAAAACATTAATATCTTCACCTTCAACTGGGCACTTTTCTACGGGGGGGGGGGGGTGTCGCTTTTTCGCCAATATTTTTGAAAGTCATCCTCTCGCTCTGATTGTCTAGCCTTAACTTAAACATAAGTAACTTCCGGTTTGTTGGTGGTCGTAACAGCAAAGACGTCAGGTATATTTCCCGTTCTTTTCCTCCTTCGCGGTACGGGTTCGAGCCTGCCTTCTTACTACCACTTTATTTTTTTTTGCTCAACACATCTGAACACCCGGGCAACGCCAGGCTGAAATGCTAGTATATATATAATGGCTTAAATTAAAGTTTAAAATGCAAAAGTCAAATAACCTGCTTCAATTGTGCTCTAAACAGAAATATTTATTTTGATGCGTCTGTCATATCAAAGAACCTACTATTGATTTTATATGCATGGCCTTACTGCTTGTGTGGTGATAATGGCTTCAATTAAAGTTTAAGATGCAAAAATCAAGTATTGTGTTTCACTTGTGCTTTAAACAGAAGCATTCATTTTGAACGCACCCCTGTCATATCAAAGAACCTGCTTTAGATTTTATATTTCGAGCCTTTCGGCTTGTGTGGTAATAAAACTTCTCAAATGCATTTGTGATGTAAGGCTGTGTTAGGTGTTAACTTTGGTCAAAATTTCCTGTTCCTTCTTTCATCGGATTATTTCGATTATCCATACTTATCAAAGACATTCCGATACAAAACCTATCTGAGAACACTGTCAGGCACATAAATCATCTTTGTAAAATTTCGTAAAAATCTGCCTAACCGTTTTCAAGTCCATAGGGAACGAACTCACACACACAGTTTGTTTTTATCTAATAGTAGAGATTATCTGATTTCAATTTCGTATGAAAATGTTTTCGATCATTTCACAAAACTTTGCAAATTATAAGCATGTCATAATTCGGAAGACGAATGAAAACCAGTTCATTAGACTTTAATCATCGGGAATCACAGGCATGCTGAAATAGAAGAATGAAAATTTGCTAAGATTTTATGTAAAGTAACAATGCTAATATGACATTTCGCTCCGAATGGAAAGAGTTCAGGGACGGGTTATGAAATGATGTATAAAGGTTCAAGTTCAAGCATAGGGATGGACACGCTGTTGTCTAAGGATGAGTTGCGATAGGTTCTTATCGAACGTTGTATCAGCCTGTGAGGTTTTACAAGGTTCTTTGGATACATCTGATTCAAATGAGGCATCTGGTTGTAGAGATGGAGTCTTTGGTGAGATAACGGTCATTAGTATTAGGTGCTATATCTTGTGGTTTTGAGGCAAGTTGAAGTGGCACTGTTTTCTCCCTCTTAGTGAGAAATCTGACATGAGCGTATTATTTAGGGTTGCATTCTAGCAACTCTACTTTGTCAATGAAGGGTTCATACTTAGATGACCGCACGTTACGTTTCATCAGGACCAGACCTTGATTCAAAAGCCAACTGGAAAAAGTACCAGATGTTGATTTCCAATTATACTGGAATGTTCGCTCATGAGGTTTAACTTTAGTGGCAGTTCATAATAACGAACGAATGCAATGCAGCGCACAAAACTGATCCCCAATGAGAAATCAACAGTCTTTGCGACTTCAATGCCAGCGATATCATTTTCAATAACATGGCATTTAGTCTCTCTACCTGGTCATTTCATTGCGGGTTATAGGCGGTTGTGTGGCTTGTTGCTTTTCCCTTTCTATGCCCAAAAATCTATTAGTTCTGTTGAAAGGAATGATGGACCTCTGTCAGAGTGAATAAAGGAAGGCATGCCAAACAATGAAAAAAGTTGACAGAAACAATTTATGACTGACGACATGCAAAAGGGGAAGCATGAATATTCGTCGATACTAATTATATATTTGTTTCGACTATTAGATGGCAGGGGACCTTTTTAAAGACAACACTTAAGCATTCAAATAGTTGCTTTGACAAGCTTAAAATTAGTTGGATGAAAAAATTGCGGTTTTAATTCTGCACAGATAGGACTGTTCCCAATATTTTGTCGAACATCCTTGATGGAGTAAGGGAGATTACACACATACAAAAAATGACACATTCGTGTAATGTCTGGCTGACACAATAAAACGTGTAATTTTCTCGTAGTTGAGGAGCAAACTGCTTGGGGAAAGTGTGTCTGCGGCTGCATTATCTTTTCCTGGACGGTATATTATATCAAACGTAATTGCTGATATTTCAATTCTCCAGCATTTTACCTTCTCATTCTTTATTTTGCTTGAGTGTAAATGAAAGCTATGGAATGTTCATCTGTAGCGACACTATTTACGCATTGCTTCGATGATAGCATGTGCTTCTTTTTCGACTGAAGAGTTATGTTGCTCGCTGACTGAAAGAGATTGGGAAAAGAAAGCAACTGGGCGCCCATTCTGATTGAGAGTGGTAGCCAAGGTAACATCAGTAGCATGGGTTTCTACGGTTGGGGTCAATTGCCATAAGTGAAACGTTCTCGAGGTCTTTGAGGTTGGTGCAATCTTCTAAGCAGGATTCACGTAGAGGAAAGACTTGCTTCTGTGCTAGCCATCCAGTTTTATCTGAAAAACGAGAAATCCATTGAGCATAAAATGAAAAAATCTTGACAATTTGCTGTTGTGATTTAGCATCTTGTGGTGGAGGTAGATATCTCAAAGTATGGACGTGTCCAAGATCTGGTTTTACAACTCCAAACGATACACCAAACGATACTCCAAACGATACTCCAAACGATACTCCATACGATACTCCAAACGATACTCCATACACTAAGAGGGTGACTCTCTCAGTTTGCATAATGCTCTTGCTCTCATTGAAACTTATGCCATACTTCCTGACAACATCTAAGGAACAGTTAAGGTTTTCATCTTGTTCCATTACGGCCGCAACATACGTGATGTTATCAACATACGTGAAAGTGTTGGTAACATTCTCGCATTTTATTGCCGATCGTTGGAAACATGATACACCATTTGTTACACCAAATGGAATACGGCAGAATTGATATAGTTTTCCACAGGCTTTGAAAGCTGTGAATTTCTTCTCTTGTATTGGTATTTGATGATACGCATTCTGCAAGTCCAGCGTAATAAAAATGGAATAACAAGCAATTTTCTTTTGACTAGTTCATCGATTGTTCGTAAAGGATAAGCATCAACGTACGTGAACCGGTTGATGGTTTGACTGTAGTCAATGACAAGACGCTTCTTGTATTGATCGTTATTGATTACAGAGAAAGTGAGAGGGTTCAATAGCATCATCTTTTAGAAGGTCATGAATTTCAGATTATATAAACTGCTGATGGATTGGTGAGTGTCTTCTGTATTTTGTAGCAATAAACTCATGAGGCGATAATTGTTCGAATAGGGGTGAGAAACAAGATGGGACACCATTATGGCGCATACAAAGGGATCTTTGTGACCCCAAAGGGTATTTCTACCTTTGAGTGTAGTTTGAGAAAGTCATGGCCAAGTAAGACGACAGAGCAAAGAGAAGGATACTAAAAGTTTGAAATATGGGTAGGTAAACCTAATGCTAATGTCGCATAGAAGTGACGTAATGTACTGCTTGATAAAGCTGTGGACGCCATAGATATCTTCTTGCGAGAAGTTTGTGTCGGACAATCATACTTATGGATAATGTTTGATGATATATAAGCCTTCTGAGCTACCAGTATCCACCAAAGCCTCCAGGATTATTCCGTTCACTGAAAGTTTAATTATGGCTTTCAGCAGACAATCATTTGACGCAACGGTTACAATGGATACGATTGATAATTCACAAGCGGATGTCACCTTCTTAGGGGAGCGATTTGATCGGCAAACTAGTTGAAAATGTCCCCTCTTGCTGCTGCTTCTACAGATTACATCACGGACAGGGCATTTAACGTGGATGCCGTTGATTACTGCAGAAGAAACATTTTTCCGCAGCAGATGAAACATTTTTGAAAGTACAAGAAAATTCAAGTCACTGATAGTTTGGTGGTGGTGCCATATGGTGTAAGGTTGATATAAGATTTGGCTTGTTTCTGGGCTGTTTCTAGAAAACGAGCTAAGTTAGAAGAGTTTTTCAAATTGAGTGTCCTATCTAAGAATCATTGTCGAATTGTATACTTGTTATGAAAGTATCACGAATTGCTTGATCAGTGTTCTTCAGCTGTTACTGCAGATTGTCTCTTTGAGGCAGTAAGCAAATCTAGTTTCTGCAAAAAATCAATCGTTTATCAGGCTCCTGCTTAGAGGTTGCCAAAAGATGTTTAGAATGAACAGTGTTAGAAGGCTTTACAAAAAGAGACTGGAGTTTAACAATGGCTGATTCATATGCGTTACAATTTGCTATTTGTGCAATGGATTGGAGGTGTAGTGGGTAAGAAAGTTTAGTTTGTGGACAGTTGATTGATCGCAGGAAGTTGTTGAATGTACACAGCCAATGTGTCCAATGGTCTGCAGAATCAGGCAATGAAGAATTACCATTGAAACCGTGTGACTTCAGAAATTGGTTGATTTTGGATTAGATTCTAGATGAATAAGTTGTAATGATCCGAAACACAGAAGATGAATGATAATGAGGCTTTAATTATCTAGAATCAAAGATATGCTGAAATGGAAGAATGAAAAATTAAGATTTTACACAAATGAACAATGTTAATGATAAAAAAAAAAAAAAAATGTAGTTTTGAATGATAAAATGCTGTTCTTCCTCTCCCTGTATGCAAACTATGGAATTATCAAATTCCAAATCCTTTCTGCAATCCAACCATGCTTTGGTACAGATAAACTTCAGTCTATGCCTGGATTGTCCACCAAGTTTCAATTCTGAATGTCCAGCAGTCTTTCTTTTGCTGTTCAGGTATAAAAACACATGAATGTGATATGCAACGTTGTCAAATAACTTTGACATTTGTATTGACCTGTTTATCATGTAATCAGGCTGTCTGAAGATACTGGCTTCCTGATCAAAAACATACGAAACATTACAGGGGACCTGGGACTGCCTGTGAATTTATATTCCCTTGACACATCCTCCTTTTGAGGAAACTGGTTCAATCTGCTTAAAATGAATGCTGCACAACACAAAATGTAATGATATGGAGGGTTATTTTAGTGATCGTCTCCACCCTTTGCCCCATGATATCCTGTGCCCCATGATGTCCTGTGCCCCATGATATCCTGTGCCCCATGATATCCTGTGCCCCATGATGTCCTGTGCCCCATGATATCCTGTGCCCCATGATGTCCTGTGCCCCATGATATCCTGTGCCCCATGATATCCTGTGCCCCATGATGTCCTGTGCCCCATGATATCCTGTGCCCCATGATATCCTGTGCCCCATGATATCCTGTGCCCCATGATGTCCTGTGCCCCATGATATCCTGTGCCCCATGATGTCCTGTGCCCCATGATATCCTGTGCCCCATGATATCCTGTGCCCCATGATGTCCTGTGCCCCATGATGTCCTGTGCCCCATGATGTCCTGTGCCCCATGATGTCCTGTGCCCCATGATATCCTGTGCCCCATGATATCCTGTGCCCCATGATGTCCTGTGCCCCATGATATCCTGTGCCCCATGATGTCCTGTGCCCCATGATGTCCTGTGCCCCATGATATCCTGTGCCCCATGATGTCCTGTGCCCCATGATATCCTGTGCCCCATGATGTCCTGTGCCCCATGATATCCTGTGCCCCATGATGTCCTGTGCCCCATGATATCCTGTGCCCCATGATGTCCTGTGCCCCATGATATCCTGTGCCCCATGATGTCCTGTGCCCCATGATGTCCTGTGCCCCATGATGTCCTGTGCCCCATGATATCCTGTGCCCCATGATGTCCTGTGCCCCATGATGTCCTTTGCCCCATGATGTCCTGTGCCCCATGATATCCTGTGCCCCATGATGTCCTGTGCCCCATGATATCCTGTGCCCCATGATGTCCTGTGCCCCATGATATCCTGTGCCCCATGATGTCCTGTGCCCCATGATATCCTGTGCCCCATGATGTCCTGTGCCCCATGATGTCCTTTGCCCCATGATATCCTGTGCCCCATGATGTCCTGTGCCCCATGATGTCCTGTGCCCCATGATATCCTGTGCCCCATGATATCCTGTGCCCCATGATGTCCTTTGCCCCATGATGTCCTGTGCCCCATGATGTCCTTTGCCCCATGATATCCTGTGCCCCATGATGTCCTTTGCCCCATGATATCCTGTGCCCCATGATGTCCTTTGCCCCATGATATCCTGTGCCCCATGATGTCCTGTGCCCCATGATGTCCTGTGCCCCATGATGTCCTTTGCCCCATGATATCCTGTGCCCCATGATGTCCTTTGCCCCATGATATCCTGTGCCCCATGATGTCCTGTGCCCCATGATGTCCTGTGCCCCATGATATCCTGTGCCCCATGATGTCCTGTGCCCCATGATATCCTGTGCCCCATGATGTCCTGTGCCCCATGATATCCTGTGCCCCATGATGTCCTTTGCCCCATGATGTCCTGTGCCCCATGATATCCTGTGCCCCATGATGTCCTTTGCCCCATGATATCCTGTGCCCCATGATGTCCTGTGCCCCATGATATCCTGTGCCCCATGATGTCCTGTGCCCCATGATGTCCTGTGCCCCATGATATCCTGTGCCCCATGATATCCTGTGCCCCATGATGTCCTGTGCCCCATGATATCCTGTGCCCCATGATGTCCTTTGCCCCATGATATCCTGTGCCCCATGATATCCTGTGCCCCATGATGTCCTTTGCCCCATGATATCCTGTGCCCCATGATGTCCTGTGCCCCATGATGTCCTGTGCCCCATGATGTCCTGTGCCCCATGATGTCCTGTGCCCCATGATGTCCTGTGCCCCATGATGTCCTTTGCCCCATGATATCCTGTGCCCCATGATGTCCTGTGCCCCATGATATCCTGTGCCCCATGATGTCCTTTGCCCCATGATGTCCTTTGCCCCATGATATCCTGTGCCCCATGATGTCCTGTGCCCCATGATGTCCTGTGCCCCATGATGTCCTGTGCCCCATGATGTCCTGTGCCCCATGATGTCCTGTGCCCCATGATATCCTGTGCCCCATGATGTCCTTTGCCCCATGATGTCCTTTGCCCCATGATATCCTGTGCCCCATGATATCCTGTGCCCCATGATGTCCTGTGCCCCATGATGTCCTGTGCCCCATGATGTCCTGTGCCCCATGATGTCCTGTGCCCCATGATGTCCTGTGCCCCATGATGTCCTTTGCCCCATGATATCCTGTGCCCCATGATGTCCTGTGCCCCATGATGTCCTGTGCCCCATGATATCCTGTGCCCCATGATATCCTGTGCCCCATGATGTCCTGTGCCCCATGATGTCCTGTGCCCCGTGATGTCCTGTGCCCCGTGATGTCCTGTGCCCCATGATATCCTGTGCCCCATGATATAATATTTTGAAAAAATTGTTTTTTCTAATGATCTTGGATTTGCTTTTTGTTTTTTTTTACAATAGATAATCACATGAAAAAGTGGTTAAAAAAACAAATATATAACAAAAGTTATTAAAAGCAAGATTTCACTGTAACGTTTATTGGGTGAATTTCTACTAATATTTGTTTTGTTTTTTATTTAAGTCATTATTGAGATTTCAATGATGCAATAGTTACGTGTTGGATTTTTTTTTTTCTTCTCGCGTAACACTTGACACTACTTGCATTTTGAACTGAATGTTTAAAAATAAGTAAAAACACTAATGACTTATTTAGCTAGGTAGAATAGTAACTTATCTTGCCTTTGATATACATTTATTATAAATTTATCTGACTTCTTTGCTGTCTATTGTAAAACAAACCCATAATCTGAGTATTTGCCGTTATTGATATTGTAATCAATGTTAAAATAAATTAAACTAACCCAAATTCTCAAGGGAGATGAATAAATCTTGAAACTTTCATGGGAATCAGTTTACATTAAACTTTTATACAAATTCTATTTTATTAGATTTAAGGTCATCTTTATTTAACCAAATATATTTTTTTAAAACTCTTATTTAGACGGGGTTTTTTAATATTTTATAATTTCATTACAAAATGTGCTTACTGCATCCAACAAAATAATAAAAATCATAAAATTTCAATAGTTTATTCTAATCACTTTCAACTTTGAATTGTTCCACTTTTTTCTTTTTTTTTTTTTTTTTTTTTGTAGTACATTATTTTCCAGTTTTTTTTTTCTCTCATTTTTACTTTTTGCAATTTAATTCACGTGAAAATTGTCTTAAAAAGAAAATTTAGCAGGCATACATGATACATGATGTATTATCCTACCATTGTTCTCTTCTGCCCTCTCTAAAAATAAACAATTAGTGGGTATTAAAGAAAGGCAAAAACATGTAAACTAAAGTGTTCCATCGTAACCCACTATCCTCTTTCTTCCATTTTCCATGTTAAAAATAATAATAAAAAAATAATTATAATCTGAACATGCCACACTTTAATGATATGCCTTTGAAGAATTAAAATTTAAATGATCGGTGAATATCCGCTGATTATTCTTTCAAATTTTTTATAATTTGATTTTCTTAATTTTTTTTTATTTTTTAATGTAAATCAGTTTTTAATTAAGAAATTATATATAAAAAAAAACAAAAAAAAACAGCATTGTATTAAAATATGCAAGCAGTGATTATTTCCATATACATTATTAGTGTTACTTTAACTGTGATTTATTTTTTGTTTCTTTCGCATAACTATCGTCTATATAATAAAAAAATAGACCTTCATAATTATATATAGGAAAAATTAATAAAAAAAATAAAATTGAATAAATTTTACTGATCCCTCGAATATTCAAACAAGGAATTATAATTAAAAAAAAAAATACTTAACTCCTCGATTTTCAAAGATATGTTCTTTTTATCAGATGGCAAGTGCTCGGCTGAGCTCCAATCTATCGTCCCCCCTCCCCAGACTTTCACAAGAAACCCCCGTCATGCAGAAAACACTATCACTAATTTCCTCCACTCTATCTGTACCTAAACCTAAATGTAGATTCCATGAACAAAGTTTCTTTCTTAGAACTGCACGCCTGTGGAATTATCTTCCGTTTTCCTACTTTCTAGCTGACTACAATATGGTTGTCTTCAAGTCTAACGTAAACAAGTTTTTGATGAACTGTTCTATATAAGTTAACAAATTTACCGAATTTCCATTATTAACGATTACTATATTGTCCAATTGTCTACTGTACACTCTTAAACCCTTACCCTCAAGTGGCCTCTTGGCCTTGATAAGTGGTGATGCCTATGTAAAAAAAAAAATTAAAAAAATAAATTTAGTAAAAAAAAAAGTGAATCACTAGTTAGCGTGACTTTGAAAATATATAGAAAAAATATATACAAGAATTTTTTTTTTTCAAAAATAAAAAGCATTTTCATTAGAATAACTGATCAAAAAAATGAATCAATTAATCAGCCAATAATTCAATAAAATAGTAACCCATGAAACCAAATGAAGAATCTGGAATTCAAGTGTGTATAATCGTGACCATCGTCATAGATGGCCTGTCAGCTGAAAAATGACGTCATCGACATAGGTCCTAGCAAGCAAGATAAGTGGGAAACAGACTGTCGATAATGAGCAGACATTTTTTACAGAAAGCGTTAGAAAACTTCAAAATTGGATTAAAAAAGATAAACATGATACTTTGTACTGAAACTCATCCAATATTAATAATAAAAATATTAATAAGAAGAAACGATTTGAAATGGAGAAAAGTTGTTAAAAAGAAAAGGAATATGATCTGATTTGTATGAAATTGAAGTTTATTCAATAGAAATAAAAAATGAACAATAAATATTTTTTTAATCAAAAAATGATATTTTAAAAATCAAAACTAAAAAACGAACAATAAATTGGTTTAACTGAATAACGAACAATTAGTTTAACTGAATAACAAACAATAAGTTAAAAATTAAATTCAAACAAATGTTAGTATAAACAAAGTTACTAAGGCAGAAATATTTCAAACATTGAATATTAAAACTTTTCAAAAATCCGTTGTAGAATTTAATTAAAAGTTTGAATTTTTCTTTTTCTGATATTTTTTTTTTACTAATATTGTCATTCTCTTTGTGACAAAAATTGTTTATAAGGGAATTCGATGAATTCCATATCAGCATTTTTTCAATTTGCTGAATAGTGTGACCCTCATCTCAAGAGTCAACATGAAATGATCGATTTTGATCAGCCAAAATATTTAAAGTTATGTACATGGTTAATTTTCTCTGATGAATCGAATGTAAAAAAGAATCGCATTTTGTAAGTTTGTTTATAACTATATAATTATATAAGACAAAATTATTAGTTATATCACTTGGGTATAGCAGATAACCTCTGTTAATACCCTGAAAGTAGCTGTTTAATTCAGCTATTTCTTCAACAGCCTCTCTCCCGGATATTAAATTTTTGCAGCTATTGCATTTCAGTTTTTTGAAAACTGCATGACAGCAATAACCTAAGTATAATATAACAGGAAGTACTTCCTTGCATTGATTAACATCATCTTCTGTTACATCTATGTTAAATTTATAAACATTTTTTTTTTTTTTTTTTTTTACACAGTGGTCACCACTTATCAAGGCCCGGAAGCCACTCAGGGATAAGGGTTATTGCAAGTACATTACATTAGTGTGAAGATTTGTTCCCTTGTCATTTCATCCCAGTTTCTTTTAAATTTTTCAATTCAATAGTTTGATTATTAATTGGTAAGCTCAATTTTAAAACTGACAACATTCTGAGTTTTTTTTTCATATTCATACACCTGACGTATCGATATATTATACTGATCTCCACTAAGTTGTTGATACTGGCCAAATCTTTCCTCAAGGTTATCCGTCTGAAACTTTCCTGGTAATATATACACCATGTTCAGTACATTTATACAATATTTAGTCAATTCTAAAATTGCGTAAGTAGTATGGTGCAAAGTAGTATATGTTTCCTTTGTTAACTTACCAGTTCTTCCAGGAATGCTATTCCAAGTTTCTAACCAGTCACAGAACACATTTAGGAAACTATAATTATCACTATTTAATGTAAGTGGATTAGCATATTTATTACGAAGTCCGCAACCTTTATATGGTGTTTTCACATTCAGTATTATCCACCAAATATAAAATATTTTAATGTATTCTGCGATTTCTGTATAATTTGGCAAGCATTCCTGTTTTCCTAAAGTTAGCAAACCTTG
The DNA here is from genome assembly GCF_053919585.1 of Euprymna scolopes. Taxonomy (NCBI): domain Eukaryota; kingdom Metazoa; phylum Mollusca; class Cephalopoda; order Sepiida; family Sepiolidae; genus Euprymna; species Euprymna scolopes. The sequence goes on from NC_136502.1 coordinate 3,379,030, forward strand.
AATAGTATATTCGTTGAAAATTTGAAAAACCAAATTACCATTTTGCCTTTCAAAGGTAGTCTGAGAAAGAGCTTTTGAAGTCAACTTATAGCAATATTTCACAAGTGATTGAGATTCTAGGGCATAAAGTTTATGTAAATCGCATTGAAATTTTGCAGAAATAAGTAGTTATCGAGATATAAAAAGTTGGTTTCTGCATTGTATTCTTTGGCGGCCATCTTTATGGCGTGCGCGTAAAAAAGATGTTCATGGGAATTCTGTATGATGTTAGGCACATGAAGAAAGAAAAATGTTTTTGTACTTGTAGTAGTAAGACGAGTTCAAAAACAAAAAAACTGACAAGTGATTTAAACCTTAAAACATGAATACATAAGAATTTTCAATCATTCCCAGAAAATGTTGGGTGTACCTCAAGGATATTAAAGATTATAAATATACTAAAAATTATTTCAATCATTGTCTCCCCTGTGATTATCTCCCCTTTCCACACAATCTGTATTGAGTAGTGCATGAAAAAACGTTCAAATATAAAAAAACTTATATAAAATGATGTCATGGCATGGTACTAGGATGACATAGTTGCTAGGAAGTGATAATTACTGCCAGTTGGGTGATTCAAACTTTGTAGGCTAGCTTTCTACCTCTAGGCTACCAGCAGTTAACCTAGGAATTGGGGGATGTTAAGTCAATGGGCACATACACTTGACAATCTGAGAGCATTCAACAATAGGAAGTCACAATGTTGTATTTGCATTCGAGTCGATCACTTTTCTTAATTCTCTAAAGAGGGCTCAATTTTAATTTCTAAAAGGGCTTTTTATAATTTTCAAATATTAACAATTATTTTCATACCTACCTGAATCCTGCTTAAGTGATCATCAGTGTAGGAAGTAATAATTACTGTTAATCGGAAGATTTGAACATAGTCCCAATGAACCTTATATATAAAGTGAACCTGTGTGTGTCTGTGTACATTTCCCTACACAATAACTCTGTCAATTTTTAGTCCACAGACTCGAAATTTGATATACAGAGTACTGACATTTGGGAAAATCGATGTGATCGGTTTTTGGCCAGAAATTTGGCGATTAAGTGGTCAAAGTTCAGCAATTTGACCTTTGAGAACTCTACCAAACTCCTCCGACAATTTTGGGTCTACGCACTTGAAATTTTAGATATAGGTTCCTTGAACATGGATCTAACTTAATAACTTGATTTGAGCCCAAAACAATAAAATTTAAGGGGTCAAAGTTAAAAGATAAAAAATTGACCTCTGCGATCTCTTCCAAATTACTCAGACAATTTCTAGTCTAAATATTTGATATTTTACATAAAGGGTATTCAGAGATAGGGCAAGCTTTTTCATCAGTTTGGGTCGAAAATTTTTAGTTACCAATATATAAATGTATGCATGTATGTCTGTTTGCATGTCTGCCTTAAACTTTCAATAGAGGCGGTGGATTTTACCAAGATCAGTATCGTTTTAAAGTTCGACCTTTCATACGACAAATATCGAAAAATTAGCTAAAAACATTAATATCTTCTCCTTAAACTAGATGGTTTTCTAGGGGGGGGGTCATTTTTTTCGCCGATATTTTTTAAAGTTATCCTCTCCTTTAGATTGTCTAGTCTTAATTTTTAAAAATGTCGCTTCCGGTTTGGCGGTGGTCGTAACAGCATAAACGTTAGGTTTTACCCCGTTCTTTTCCTCCTTTGCGGTACGAGTTCGAGCCTGCCTTCCTACTACCACTTTTTTTTTTTTGCGCAACATACACATCGAAACATCCGGGCAACGCCGGGCTGAAATGCTAGTATATCATAAAAGTGAACGTGTCTGTGTGGCTGTGCCTCTCCCTACGCAATAACTTTGTCAATTTTAAGTCTACAGACTCGAAATATGATATACAGGGTACTGAGATTTGGGAAAATCTTTGTGATTGGTTTTCAGCCAGAAATTTGGCTGTTAAGTCAAAGTTCAATGATTTGACCTTTGAGAACTCTACCAAACTCCTCCGCGAATTTTAGGTCTAAACACTTGAAATTTTAGATATAGGTTCCTTGGACACGGATCTAACTTAATAACTTGATTTGAGTCCAAAACTAAATGTTAGGGGTCAAAGTTTTAAAAAATTTGACCGCTTTTGTTTTGCTCAGCAAACACCTGGGCAACGCTGGGCTGAAATGCGTATATATATATATATATATATATATATATATATATATATACTTCCATCCCATTATGAAAAAAGTTGGTGAATGAAATATTTTGCTTTTTCCGAGATAACGCCATGAAATGAAGATGATATCCTTCTTGACTGTCATTTTTATGATAATACAATTGTTATCAAAGAGTAAATCTTTAACAAAGCAAAACTTATCAAGATAGTGCACTTTAGAATGATGGAGATCATTAAAGGAAAGCCAATAATAAAAGAAGAAAAAAAATAGGGAAGATAGAAGAGAAAGAAGGGAGTAAATAGAAACAGTAAATAAGGGATATGGATAAAATTACAATAAAAAATGTGAGCATGAAAAGTAATATGGTTAAGCTTAAACATGGAAAAGTAAAAGACTAGTTGTTAAAACTGGAAAAGAAAAGGACAAGATTTTCTAGTAAAAAATATAATAAATTTATAACTTAAAATATTGCAGAATTAAGAATTGAATTTAAAAAAAATTCTTAATGTTGTAATATTTTAAGTTATAAATTCATTATATTTTTTACTAGAATATTTTGTCCTTTTCTTTTCAGTTTTCATTAGTCCTTTACTTTTTCATGTTTAAGCTTAACCATATTACTTTTTATGCTTGCATTTTTCTATTGTAATCCATGATCTTTCCAGGCTTCCAATAAATTCACTTCTTCTTTGTTTAATTTCAATATTATTTTCCCCCATAAACACATATGTCATAACAATGTACGGCACTCGTCTGCTTTCAATAACTCCCACACAATTATCTCCCTTTCATGCTTTCATTAGTGAATTAGTAGCAACAGTAGTCGCTGAAGCGACATGGTTGCTATGGGAACAAATTATAAGAAGCATCGCTCACCTCCTTACATATTTTTACTATTTTAAACACCAGAAAAATCATAACTTGTTTTACTGAACGAAAATTGAAAAAAAAAATCTTCTCAATATAGCTGAGAAGGTGATCTATAAACTAATAATTTGAAATTTGGTCGAAAAATGAGTGAGTGGTGAAGTTTTAAAGCAGTTTTAAATGACTAAAACTGCCACTTAACCATATATTCAAACACTACTATGTTTGATTGATGATAAATAAAAAAAAAATAAAATGAAGAAAATGGGATTAGAAAAATGTTCGAAATAATAAGTACTAAAAAAAAAAAAAAAATTATACACGTTCCAGTGAAATCGTTTAGGGTTCTGGAAAGTGAAGAATACTGCAATTCTTTACAAATCTAACAAAAAAATTGTGGAGCATCAACTCTTGCTACAATCCTCAGGAATCTAAAAAGGTTTTTCCTTAATTTTCGGCTTAACTTATTGTTTTTATAATATACTAGCGAGGGGTATGTGAAAAAACCCCGAAAATGTGAGAAAAAAAAAAAAAAACGAAGCCTTCACGACGCGCAGTTGGAAAATAGTAAAGTGTTTAAAAAAACAGGGGCGCGTTTTTGGTTGATGTGATGACGATAGGTATTCAGCAGTAAGCATTTTGTGCGGGACAGTTTTGAATGAGGTGAATAAATCGGTTTGTTTGTTTTTAAAAACCCGCTCCCTGTTTATTAGGAGGAGCGAAATGAAAGCTACAGTCTGATATGACGAAGTCGACATTGAACAAACGTTACTTAGCTCTCTTGAGACAACTGGCTTTCGGCCTATGATTAGAGTCGAGTTTCGCTTTTTGTTTATACCGAAATCGAATGTAACGCGTGCCGATGCAGGAAATGTGGAATAATTAACGTTTGAAAGTCAATAAAATTAAATAGACAGGCGAGCTCTGTCGGTAACTCTGAGATATTACAATTTATAGATGATATAAAAAGTTTTAAGAAGTTGTGAAGCGAGCAAGCGCTTCTCTGAAAGAAGTCTTTTGTGGACATCGAGGAAAAGTGGACATACATACATACATACATTTTCGCTTTTATATATATAGATAAAATTATATATAACTTTTATTCCTCATCTTTGATTTAATTTTCTTGATGATATTCTTCTGAATCTACAAATAATTTGGTTATACTTGCTTATCGCCCCTGACTATTCTTTCAATCGTGGATGTATAAGGATATAAATCTAAAGTACAACAGATTGTTTTCCTTGAAATAACTTACCAAATCTTAAGTGTCACTCAAATACACAAACTTTACCAATCAATAAATTCCAACTCATGGAACAAAGAGGGGTTGCCAAAATGTATGAATTTGGAACTCCTCCTGCAATATCAGAAATACACTTAATCACTGACTTTTCTTTTAAAAAAATAACCAACAGAATTGGCTGAAAAATTTTATATTAAAGTTTGATTGTTTTTTACAGTTTTTATCCAGCATTCCCCATATTAGAAAAACAAAAATAAAGAAAAATCCGTATGTACCCATGACAAAACAAAACTATCATATTCCAAAAATCACACAGTAGTTTTAGTTTTATAAAGAAAATCATTTGTAGGCATTACAACATAACTTAATTCATACTTATTAGATTTATCTCCCTTGTTTTTGAGATTTCTTTGTCAAAATGTCAGATAGGACAACCACTTGTTGGATGCTCATAAAATTTGATTTTCATATTAAAAATAAAACTACTTGATTAATTTACAGAACTTTTGGAATATGATATTTTTGTTTTTTCATGGGGGTGTACATTATGCAGATTTTTCTTTTCGTTTTCTTTTAATATATGGGGGGGAATTCTAGACAAGAACGTTTTTCATTGTGTCTTCATAATTTTTACGTATAATGATGAGATATGGCATTTTATTGCCTATTTGGTTTAAGAGATATTAATTTAAAATTAAATCTTTTTGACGAAAGGATATTATTTTTTAATGTTTGGCCCTATTTAGGGAGTTGGTTATCCCATTAAGTATCCAACAAAAAATGGTTAAAAGTAGAATCTTAGATTTTTGCTAGGATCATAGTGTAGTAGCTGAAGAACTTGATTTTATCTGATCTGGCGATTGGCTGTCAATGCCATACAACACAGTTCTGGATTAGTGGAGTCGTCCAGATGCAGCAAACTCTGGCGGTAATGGGAGTATGTCAGTGAGGTGACAGCTACTATCAATTCTGAGCATCCTTGCCTACTGAATGTATCTTCTGTCATCCACAATCTCTGGCTGTCATGGGACAGAGGCTGATGGTGTTTCTTGCGATCTTGGCTGTAGCAAGAATTGTGTTGTGGACATTTCATCTAAATTAGAACCGAGGAGTTGAATCTTTTGCTGATTAGGATCTGATCACATTCTTTAAGCACCAGCTGAAGGTCAAGATCAGATGTGATAGAAAAAGATTTCATCCCTTGTTTTTTGAAAGATGGGTAAAAGTAGCAAGCTTCTGTGTACGCAGAGGAGTCAAGTTTGAAAATGTATTCCCTGCTTAAACATGGCATAAACAGTTATTGGTCCTGTTGGACTTTAGCCCATAAGGTAAGCCTTTTAGTTTCTTAACTAGTCATGTGTGAATGCTCCGACCCTCCCAATAGGAAACCTTCAAGATACCCACTTCCGAACTTTTCTTTTTTTTTTCACTCCTGGCCTTCCACAAATTACATCTTGGAAGGACATCACTTATTCCCCAACTAGCCCCCATCCCATTTTTTCTTTTTTCTCTCCCACCTAGATTTCACTCCAATTAGAGATTGGCCTGCTTTTTTCGGTGGGCGGTCCATCAATTAGAAAAGGTTGGGAGGTTATTTTTTTATTGGAAACCTTTTAAGATGAGTAATTTGTATATTTATTTGCAAACTGTTATCCTCATCTTTATTGTTGTTGTTTCATCAAGTTTCGGCCAACTATTCCTCTCGCCTTCGTCAAGTGGTTAACCGCAACAGGGTAGGAATGCTTAGTCTCTTGATTGTATCCTCAGTAATTACTGCCTTTCATAGTTGTCGTCGCACCATGTTTCGGCCAACTAATCCTCTGGACGCCTTTGGGGACTTAGGGGATTCTAGTTAGAAACACCATAGACAAATTTTAAGTGAAGTTACAAGGATGCCTGGAGACTTCCCTCCCCACACTTTTGAATAACCTTGTGTCTAATTTATTTTATGATTATTGTATTATTATTATTATTATTATTTTTTTTTTTTTTTTTTTTGAAAGAAAAAATTTTTTAAAGTGTAATATCTGTTCTACACATCTGTTTTGTCATCGGTCAGTGATAGGGAAATCCTTCTAGACCGAGACAATTTTAATTTTTTGTCCTAATACAGTGCACCTCTTTTTGGGAGCTGGATTTGCCCCCAGATTAAAACCAACTTTTTGTCTAATTCTGCTCTCAGTGGGGAGGCAAGTAAATGGAGGACATTTCTTTAGACAGCTTCAGAGTATTGCTATGAACACTATCAATTGTAAACAAAAATTTCAATTGTAAAGTTCTGAAAAATTGTTAAAAAATCTGAATATCGTTTGAAAAAAAAAAATCAATGTCCAATTCATCAGCAAAAATTCTCTTCTCTGCCGATACGATTTCCTCTTGCTAGAAAATAAATTCCTTAAACTCTGCTTTTTTTTTGCCATCTGACGTGATTCATTCTGCAAAAACGTGATAAAAATTGCAAATTTCTCAAAAAAAAAAAAAAAAAAAAAATTTCTTTTCACAGTTCAATAGCATTCGTTCATTCGATGGAACGTGTTATTGATCGTGTTTTCTGCATTGAAATGCACTGCTACACGATTGCAGGTGCATTCAGGCGCGTTTTTGTTTGGTTCATATGAGTGATGGTGCACGTTTAAATGATCAACTCCCTCAGGACCGATAACAACCGCAAATATAAACGAACAAAAACCAATGTTTGTATTATTTGGATTCTTCGGACTACTGTTCTCATCTTGAGTGTTATTTTCACAGCGTTTCGGTTTCTTCAGAGAGTAAAACAGGTCATACTTTATGTGCAAGTTAAAAACCATTGTGCCTGGCCAGTACTAGATGGGTGACAATTTGAGAATACCATGCACTGTGTGTAGGAGGATTTTGACACTTCCAACAGCTGGCCTCCAGTTGTCTCAACCGTGTCCTGCTGCAGGATCAAACTGGTTGGGATGAGAGAATGAGACTGGCTCTGCACAAACCAGCTTCACTTTAAACTCCCAGTGTGAGTCATCCCTCATCTTAGGATAATCAGATGGTCTTCATCATTTCAACGGACGAACATTCATGACAAAAGCAATACTTTTCTTTAATTCAATGTAAATACACTTGTCGCCATGGTGCATCACTGAAGGATATTTTGAGCTTGTTTCTTTCAGTAACAAAGTATACCATGCACATGTAAGAAGGGCTGTACTTTACGTACCCCCTAATTGCATAGATAAGAAAAGTGATTCAGGATGTTGCGCATTATCGTACTGCCTACTACATGTTTCTCTCTATCAATTATGGTAATCTCCGCTATGCCATGTACAAACCAATTTTTTTTTTTTTTACAAGGTGGTCACCACTTATCAAGACCCGGAAGCCACTCGGGGGATAAGGGTTATTGCGTGTACAGTACGTTAGTGTTGAAATTTGATAAAGTGTCTTACTTAAGGGGGCAGTTCATCGGGAATTTGTTTATGTTGGACTTGAAGACATCCAAGTTGTAGTCAGGTGGGAAACAGGCAAACGGAAGAGAGTTCCACAGGCATGCACTTCTAAGAAAGAAACTTTGTTCATGGAATTTACGTTTTGGTTTTGGCACAGATAAAGAGTGGGGAACATTTTTGACAGTGGTTTCAGCTAGACGGGTGTTTTTCGTGAAAGATTGGTGAGGAGGGACCAGGGATTGGAGCTCAGACGAGCACTTGCCATGGAAGTAATGATAAAACAAAGACAGGCTCGCAACGTCTCTCCCACAGGAGAGACGTTGCAGGGAAGAGAAAAGGGCATCCCCCACTAAGCCACAAAGCTATTTTGTACTCTGTCAAGGCAGGATAGGCTATTTTTAGCAGCTCCTGCTCAGATGTGGCAGCAGTACTCCATCCTTGGACGTACTTGTTTTTCAAGGTCAAAAGTCAAGGTCAGGACTTTGGTGTACCCAAGCATACAGCAGTCTCACGCAAAGTGCGGGTATCTTTACTAGTGTAATACAAGTACACTTGCCACTGTAGTTTTACATCGAAAGACATTGCACGTGAGCTGTTTTCTTGAAATGACCAAACTTGCAATTTCATTTAGTTTGACTTCCAGACTGCAATCTTTCACCATATAACAAATTCGTCATCCTCTCAGGAAGAACTGTTTTCTATAGTTCGACACTAAAACGGAGAAATGCATGAGACGTTATGGAAGAAATTGTTTTAAAAAATAGAATACGATCTGTGATACCATGGATAAAGGCGTTAATTAACAATCAGTTCTAGGTAAGCAATAGTAATTCAGAATAGCATAATGAACACTTTTACTTGATCATGACTGACAGAATGGGAACAATTTATCCTCAAAGCTTCAGTTTGAAGTCCTGTATAAGTTTGTGAGTTTAAAAAGATGTACTTGAAGGTCGAAAGTTATTTGTGCACTGTTATCCTCATCTTAGTTGTTGTTTTATCACATTTCGGCTAACTCATCCTCTGGCCTTCTTCAGGTGATTGACTGCGATGGGGTAGGAATGCTGAGTCTCTTAACTGTATCCTCAGCAATTACTGCCTTCCATAGTTGTTGTCTCATCACGTTTTGGTCAACTAATCCTCTGGCCTGCTTTGGATAGGATTGAAACCGCTATCTTCAGACTATGCTTACCGAGAACCGTAGAGATTCAACACATCTATCCACTGCACCACAATCCCCGAAGGGAGATTAAGGTTGGATTTTTTGACTGCCGCTGTTGGGTTCGTATCTAATGATATTATATTTTTATTATTATTGGAATCCTTTCAGATGAGTAATTTGTATTTTTATGTTTTTTTTTGCAGACTGTTATCCTCATCTTTATAGTTGTTTCATCACCTCCAAGGTTATATCAGCCATAACATGAAAATGATAGTCAAGATGAGAATAATAGTTTGAATACAAATTGTTGATATCCCAAAAAGTTTGGAAATGAGGGAAAAACTGTTATATATAAATATATCGATGGACAGCTAAGTCTTTAAATAGCCGTAAAAAAAATCCTCTTATCTTCTTGATAGTTGTTTCTCTCGGATTACGTTTTATTTTCATGTGCGCGCGGATGTGAACTTTCTATGAAAGGTAATTTCTTATAGCTGTGTAAATTGATAGGTTCAAGAACCTTGAGCTGAAATAAAGAATGGACTTTGCTAAGAATTTCGGTAGATTAACAATTCTTATCTGATTTTACTCCTAAAGCAATTGTGCACACTTGATGACGTCGGCCATTAAAATGCAGATGCAGGTATCCTACTAAAATAGCACAAGTTAAATTTGTAGTCGCGTTTGTTGATTGGTCATCGTTTGTGTACAACTAAGTATCCACATTGTTTAACGACTTTGGATTTAACGGACTGAGCATACAATCATTGCTTAACCAATTGTCACCAAATTTGTTTAAAATATCAATCATGGTCTTAGAACTAGGTAATCGGATGATTTGCTGATTAATGGGCTGATTAATTTTCTCTTTCCTATTAGATTTGAACCATTTCATCACTGCTAAGTGACTCCTCAGATAGCGTTGACACATTAACATAGTAACTGCTAATTTAATTTAAAATTTGTCTGGCCACTATTATAGCTTTTTGTGTTTCTTTACTAAAATTACAAACACAAAATGCAATTTCCAATACTTAAATATAATTAAACAATTAGATAAAAAGAAAAATTACAAACCAACTACAAAGTACAAATTTTAATTCTTTAAGTGAATAACTATAAGCTGGTGCTCTTCTATTCTTGCTGCCTCCTCTGCTCTCATAATCTCCTCAGTATTTAAAGTTGGACACTTTTAAGTTATAATGTAGAAACATTGAAGTTTCTCTATTCTCATGACACAGCCTGTTCCTCATAGGTTCATACACATTACCACCTTTACTAAAGAGCCTCTTATTCTCCACACATGAAGGTGGTCTGCTTAAATATTTTCAGGCCAGTTTACTCAACAGTAGTAAACGCTCCTGTGTCTTTTTCCACCACTGAAATGGATCATCATGTCTTGCAAGTAATTTTAAAGCTACGTAATAGTCAAGTTCTTTTGTGCATTTAAGCATAAGAGATTTATTCTTTTTGAGTTTAGATTGTGATTCTTGTATTTCTGTTGTACCTGCAGTTTCAGTCTCCAGGTTTAACTCAGCTTGTACCTGCTCTAAGTTTTGATTTGTTACTGTAGGCTTATTTGAAGCTAATTCATCAAACAGTCTTGAAAGAGATACAGTTTTACTTTCAATTTGATCTTCTTGACCTTCAACAGAGTTTGAAGAAGTGTATCCTGCTGATTCTGCTTCATTATTATCAGTAGAAAGATGTAGAATCCAATTCTTAGTGTTTCCCATGTCATTCTTTTTAAATTTAAATCTTGGATTTGGAAAAGTAGACACAAGTTTTTATCATTTAGATAGAATGGAAATCTTGTTTCCATTGATTCATTCAACAATGGTAAGGATTCCACTAAAGTCAGAAATATCAGAATTAGATTGGACAGCTTTTGAAAGAAATAACCTCAAAGCTAAAATTATAGGTATTACCAATATGGTTAACTTGCTTCTGTGATGATTTTTTTTTTTTTTTTTCTTCGAACGGACTCTTTTTAGCATATGTTGAATTCCACCATGTGATCATATCTTGAGTGAGTTTGTTTTTCCAAATTAAGCTGATCCTGTATTTCAGTTAATTTTCTAATTACTAACAGAGAGCGATTAAATGTTAATTGTAATGATTGTTTTGTTTTTTTTACAAAGTGATCACCACTTATCAAGGCCCGGAAGCCACTCAGGGATAAGGGTTATTGCAAGTACATTACATTAGTGTGGAGATTTGATGAAGTGTTACTTAAGGGGGCGGTTCATTAGGAATTTGTTAATGTTGGACTTGAAGACATCCAAGTTGTAGTCCGGTGGGAAGCAGGCAGACGGAACAGAGTTCCACAGGCGTGCAGTTCTAAGAAAGAAGCTTTGTTCATGGAATCCGCGTTTTGATTTAGGCACAGATATAGAGTGGGGGAAATTTTTCACAGTGGATTCAGCTAGACGGGTGTTTTTCGTGAAAGATTGGCGAGGGGGGACCAGAGATTGGAGTTCAGACGAGCACCTGCCATGGAAATAACGATAAAACAAGGATAGGCTCGCAACATCTCTTCTGTGGGAGAGAGGTTGCAGGGTAGAGAAAAGGGCATCCCCCACTAAGCCACGAAGTCTATTTTGTACTCTGTCAAGGCAGGATAGGCTGTTTTTAGCAGCTCCTGCCCAGATATGGCAACAGTATTCCATCCTTGGATGTACTTGGCTTTTATATAGATAGAGAAATTGTCTTCACAACTTGTTGGAAAAATGAGTTGCAGTGTATGAAGCATGATAGTGATACTAAACCACATTCTCTGACACCAGCAACCATATTTGTTGCTGAATTTTGCAAGACTAAGAAAACTTGGAAGATTTTATACTTATCCCAAACATTGTGAAATTCTTCACGTATTCTTGCACCTGTATGTGCACCAGGGAATGGACTGTCAACAACCTCTGTAATAAAGAATGCGAGAGAGTTGTATGCTCAGTTCGTTAAATCAAAAGTAGCTAAGCAGCAGCTTGGTTCCCACCAGTTTCGGCAAATAACAAACACGGTCCTGAACAGAATCATGTGCTCTATCCCAATCATCATCAACGGACCTGAGGTAATCTTGTCAGCATCAAAGCCAAACTCTTTGCCAAGAACTTTGCAGCTAATTCTAACCTATGCAATGAGGGCCACCAACCCCCTCGTATTTCTTCCTGTATCTGAAAACATGCTATGCGACATACAAATATCTGTACGTGATGTTGTCAAGCCAATCAAAAACCTTGATTCCAATAAAGCAACTGGCCCTGACGGCATTCCAATTATAGTGTTGAAAAAGTATCAACCAGAACTAGCTCCCATACTTACAAAACTGTTTAAACGTTACCTTAAGGAGAAAACCTCATCAGTATTTAAGAATTCAGGTGATCGGTCCTCTACCTCTCAGTACAGACCAATAAGTCTCCTGTGCGTCATAATTAGGGCTGTGACAACAGCATATTCTTCTCATTGTTTTAACTCTTGAGTATATATCTGTTAATATCTTATGTTTTTATATAGACGGATCTGGTTCTTGGTTTATTAATGGTGTCTAATTGTGTCGGATATATATCTGAGAGTCAAAAGAATGAAAAGAATATTCTGTTATCAAAGCCCTAGTCATGAGTAAGTTGCTGGAATCTATTAAATAGAGAAGTAGTTAGCCACCTCAGCAAAAATATGCTCCTTAGTGATATGCAATATGGTTGTCGTTCTGCTAGATCTACAGCAAATGTGCTTACTGTTTATCTCATAGGATTAGCGAATCTCTCGGTGGAGGTTCCTTTTTAGGGCAGTTGCTCTTAACATATCAAAGGCCTTTGCTAGGTTATGGCATAACGGTCTACTTCACAAGATCTCCAGTTACAGTATAGCTGGAGATGTTTTCTCAATTATTAAATCACTTCTCTGATAGGTTCATAAGAGTAGTGGTTGATAGGCAGAAATCAGAAGCTCACAGTATTAATGCTGGAGTCCCTCAGGGATCCATCTTGGGCCCAACTTTTTTTTAATGCTAGAGTCCGTGTTCTACATCAATGATCTCCCAAATCACAGCCTAAGATCATTTGTAGACATTTATGCTGACAACACTACGATCTATCGAATCACTTCAAAGACAGTAAATGACCAAGTTCTGAGTCTCTCTCCTTTAATCTTAAACAGTACAATGGGAAAAGAGGTGGCTGGTTAATTTTAATGCATCTAAAACCAAACTTCTATCTTTATATCATTAACTCTCTAATACCTGTCTGGCATCAATTGAAATGAATGACTCTTGTCTTGGGGAGGCTCCGTGTTTTGACAAGCTTCTGGGTCTGACCTTTACTCCTGATCTGAAATGGAACACATACATCAAATCTGTTGCCAGGGTCACTGAAAAAATGGTGGGATCATTCTATCACTCCAGTAGATATCTCACTGTTGATGCAATTCTCTACCTATATAAGAGTCGGGTACATCCAAGGAGAGAGTACTGTTGCCATATCTGGCCAGGAGCTGCTACAAAGATCTTATCCTGCCTTGACAGTTCAGAATAGACCGTAGCTTGGTGGGGGATGCCCTTTTCTCTTCTCTGCAGCCTCTTTTCCACAGAAGAGACATTATGAGCCTGTCTCTGCTTTATCACCATTTTTATGGCGAGTGCTCGTCTGAGCTCCAATCTAGTCTCTACTCACCTAACTTTTATGAAAAACACTCATCTAGCTGAAACCAGTATCAATAATTTCTTCTATTCTTTATGTGTTTCTAAACCTAAACATAAATTCCATGAACAAAGTTTCTTTCTTAGAACTGCACACCTGTGGGACTGTCTTCAGTTCCCTGCTTTCCAACTGACTACAATATGGTCGCCTTCAAGACCAACATAAACGTTCTCGATGAGCCATCTCTTTCACTAATCCAATTTACCAAATTTCCACTACTAACAGTTACTACGATATTGTCTCATTGACTACTGTACACTCATTAACCCTTATCCTCGAGTGGCCTCCAGGCCTTGATAAGAGGTGACTCCATGTAAAAAAAAACAAACTCTAAGCACAACTCTGCAGCGTTTAGTCATTTAAAAGCCAATGAACTGCTAAACTCAGAAAGAGAGCATTATCTGTTGTAGCTATCCAAAATGTCTGTAGTCCGTAAAATGCTGCTAATTTCAGTAAGAGACGTGAATTTTTTGTTTTATTTTTGTAAATATATTGGGAATTATTTTGCAATAAGGTACCTTTTTGATGAAATACTGTCATGTTTTGTAACGAGCCTTTTAAATCCAATGTCAGAGGTTACAAAATATGGTTTAATATCAACAGCAATCATTTCTTTTATCAGATAATGAATCTCTTCTGACCTGTAGTCATTAACATCCCAAATTTTCTTCTTGGCCAATATTGATTCTATAGTAGTTTGGTGTTTCACTGGAGGCTCGTAGTTGCTGCCACTTTTTCCTGGAATGTTTGTCTTTGAATATTCATTGTGTTTTCTTATCTGCAACTTTTGCTTCTTTTATTTTTATTTTTTTATTTTTATGAACCTTTCCAAGATGGTTTAATTAGTCATAAAAGTTTTGCTGATTTGCCACCCTTTGATGTGATGGTTTGACTTGAAGACAGCTGTATTCTTATTCTTGGGTTTGACAGCAGAAACTGGTTGCCATAATGGTTGAAGGTTGTTAATATTTAGTTAAGTAATTTAAATACATAAAAAATTTTGTCTGCTGTCTAATTCGTAATTTAGCTCAATAAAATATACATTATTTAAACCAGAAAAATAAAAATATGTAATGGTATCAAGAGTTCAAAAATGAGGAACAAGAGTATGACTGGTGAAGAACGCTTTATTTTCGGTTCGTACATCTTCAAAATTTACTGTATAATTCCTCAACATGGAAACTGAAAGATGAACAAAATTTAACAAATGATTTAAAGTAAAAAATAAAAAATGTTAATTTGATAGGACGAGAAAAGAGGGAAATTTTCCATATGTTTACATCTATTTGACTTAAATTTAGTGCAGTTGTAAAAATCTACATGTTAACAGCGCATCATGCCTGTTATTTGGTAATATGTTGTAAATAATGCATGTCTCTTCGATAAATTTCACTGGCAAGCAAAAAAGGGAGTTAACTTGTCCTTGTTTACAATATAATTTAATTAATTTTAATATCATTTATGACAACAAAATTTGCTGATAAATCAGCATTAGAAAAACCTATTAATCGGTAATCGGCCAATTTACCTGTTTATACTATTTGGATTAATCTAAATTGTTCTCTTCTTGATTGTTATCTGCAAAACATTTCTGTCAACGTAACCTCTGATCTTCATCAGGTGTAAAAGTCACCATGTTTTTGCAGGAAAAAAAGGTGGGGGGGGGCATAGCTCTTTTTTTGTTTTTTTTTGTTATACACATAAAATTGGTTCTTAAACCAATCTATATATATAAAAGCGAAAATGTATGTGTGCATGTGTGTTCGCTTTTTCTGTATGTCTACAAAAAGCTTTTTTCAGAGAAGCGGTCAGTCGGTTCACAACTTTTTAAAACTTTTTATATCGCATATAAATCGTAATATCTCACAGTTAACAACGAAGCTCGCCTGTCTATTTAATTTGGTCGATTTCGGGAAGATAAGTATTCAATATTTGTAGCTCGCCGCAGGTGGGTTAGTCTTTTTCTTATAAGATCTTGGGGGTGGGGAAAAAAAAGCGTTCAGCAGTAAATGAATACTATTCCGCAGTCAAACTTGACCTCATTAACTCATGAAAACGGGCACCTGCTAAATCCAACTAAAATTCAAACGTGTTTCCGTAAGCATGTCACGGTGGGGAAATGGTTAACGTCGCACGTTTTTTTTTTTTTTTTTTCACTTTAATTTACAATGTTGCCTCAAAGGTTCGGGTTCGATTCTCATACTTACTTTTTTTTTTACCCCCCCCCCAAACACCCGGGCAACGCTGGGTACCCCTCGCTAGTAACATATAAAAAACAGTGACTGTTCTAATTTTCAACAAACTTTGAACATAATTCTGTGTCTAATTGCACTATCAAGATCAATTTACTAGTATCATTTTGTTATGCTTTGTTATGCTCCGTGAAATATGTATCGTTTTTAGATATAATAAAAATAAAATTTTACTTTGGGATACCTTTTTTAATTTCGTATCAATTTCAACTTGCAGTAACTTGTTTATATTTTGGATTATTTCGATAAAATTACAATGCAAATAAAATTTAATCTCTTCTCTTAATTATAAATGTACAGTTTTTTTTTGTTTTTTTTAAACATTGTTTTTTTTTTATTAATTATTTCTTCAACTTCAAGTTAAGTCACTATTTTCAGTGATGGTTGCTTTCTTTTGATATGGTTGTCCTTTCAACTTTAAGCACATAGTATTGTATGTCTATATGCATATAAGTCTCATCTTAAAGAAAAAAAAACGTTTGAATCTGGATGTTTAAAAAATGTTCAAGACAATTGGTAACAAAAAAAAGATCTTTTGTCATAATTTTTAAAATGACATTTCTTAATCTTTGTTTAACATTAATTTTTCCCTGCTCAGAAGTCGGACGCTTTCTGATATGTAAGATTTTTTCTTTTTTTTTTTCTCAAATTTGGTTACTATTTTAAATGATCTTTTAGATGTCAGTGTTTTAAGGCACACAATATTGTGTTTATATGCACAGAAAAACATTCTTATTCTAAGCCAAACAGATCTTAAAAACCCTAGAAAACTAAAATAAAATCTATCAAATACAAATTACAATTAAAAAAAAAATGGAAGAATCAAATAAAATACAATTTATTGTAAATTTTATGGATAAATATTTTTTTATTTTTATGTTTTAAATAAGTGGAAACATTTCTGTAAATGTCCGCTGGGGTTTGCTGATCACAGCTGAGCAAATCTAAAATGTCAGGAAACAGAAAATAACATAAAAAAAAGGGAAAAACAATAAAATAAAAAATTTAATGTAAGTTTTATTAATAAATGTTTATCTTTTGTAAAAAGGTTTTTTTTTGTTTCGTTTTTTTTGTAGTGACGATAGTGGGGTTGGTAGGGTTAATTCCTCCAATCGATAATGGTATGTTCCGAGCCCATCCTACATTCTCTTCAGATTTTATTTATTTGTGGCCATGTCTTGCACCTCATTTCAGATGATATCGGTTTGTTCTGTTGACAGAACTTAACGACTTGCTCTGACATCTGTACTAACTTGTCTAGCTTAGATTAATTGCTGTGTGCTGCTCCATGATTTAAAAATTAATAACTAAAGTTTTTTTTCTTCTTCCAATTGATTAAACACCGTCTGCTCAACTTATATGCTAATCGCATTTGTTGTCTGATCAGTTGGACCAACGTTTGACATATTTCAGTGGTTTGCATAAGTTTCTGCGGTCAAGCCCTACTGGACATTACAAGAATCCAATTTGCAAAATGCACCGCTTTTTTTTGTTTTGTTTTTTCATTATTCTTTCACCTCATTTGTTTTACCTCATTTGTTCATCCACGTTGAATTGGATTTTCATATTGCATCTCGTTGACAGGTGTTATCGAGTAGTTCTTTTTATCGCTACAAATATTGATATAAAAATCGAATAACTAACAATCTGGAGTCATTTTTTTTCTGTTCATTTTTGTTTTCTGCATGCTTTTCTTTAACTGTTTGCTTTTTATTTTATTAAATTGTTCTGTTTTTTTTTTTGTTTTGTTTTTTTTTGTAATAGGATTTTAAATTTTATTACCTTTTTCCTATTTACTTGGCTCCCCGTGAGGACGGAGTGAGATGAGAGACAAGGTCTGTTTTTAATCTGGGGGAAAATCCAGCTCCTCAAAAAGAACTCTTGATTGAGACAAAAAAATAAATTGCCTCACTCTAGAAGGATTTCTTTCGTTGACTGAGGGCAGAATAGAATAAGTGCAGTGCTCCCTTGCTTCTGTTGTGTTATTTTTTCCCACGTTTTATCCAGACATCATATTGATCTTCAACCCTTCAGTTTTAATGCTTGTTCTATTCAAGGCCACTCAATATGTGGTAGCCTTTCCACATTTTACAATTCAGCTGAAAAGAAAAGTTGATTTAAAATGAGTATGAAAAAAATTTTTAAATGAAATTTATGATTTAATATTGCATTAATAAAATTTTTTTTTTTTTAAATAAATGTGGCTCCAGTGGTGTACCACCAGCCATTCTCTATGGCCACAAAATCAGCGACCATCTAACGTCAAAGGTTTATTGTGACTATTGTGAGACCTACCATTTTGTGTAGTTCTAAGTGCTTACCAAAAACGAGGAAGGTGGAATAAAGATTTGATGTTATGAAAAGCCCGATGCTCTGCTGGATGACTGAAATTCATATACTGCTCGACCACGTCTGCAATGACGACATCCGAAGATGCTACGGCATCGCACTGATTAAGGGCAAGATGAGAGAATGAGATGATCATTTGGACATGTGGTGAGGGCCAACAATGTTGTGAAACTTGCGTTTGCATCAAAATTTACCAGGAAGCGATCGAGAGATGTTATGAGCAAACGCTCTGCACAAGGATCTCTGTAAAACTGTCCTTCACTCAAACACAGCCTCTGATTGTGTAAAATGGAGACAAAAATCTGTTATTGTTGACACAGGTATAGCTCAGAATTAACGCACAAGACAAAGAAAACTTTTATAAATTTCTTTTAGAAATAATTTTGGTTCCTGTCTAGAATGTTCAGCCGAGCTAGCCTCCACACTTTCCAAGCTCTACAATAAATGCCTTGCTGAATCTTGCTTCCCTAATAGCTGGAAGATGGTCTCTGTGGTACCAGTGTAAAAGAACTCTGGTGAAAGAACAGACTCTCTCAATTATCGCCCCATTAGTCTCCTCCCACTCTTCGCTAAAATCTTTGAAACCTTAATTATTCAAGCACTAGTTCACCACCCTGCAAAAGCAAATCTTCTCTCTGACAAACGGTATGGATTCAGGCAATGTCTGTCTACTGCAGATATTTTAAGTCATCTCTGAACGCATTTACCATGTACTGGATAAGGCGGGTGAAGACAGGGCTATAGTCCTTGATATATCCAAGGCCTTTGATAAAGTCTGGCACAAAGGGCTGCTAATGAAAATTAAATCCTATGACATAACTGGATGTATACTAAATATAATTAGATCTTTCTTAGACAATAGAAGCATACAGGTTGTTATTGATGGACGTACATCCAAGCAGCATAACATTTTTTTTTTTTTTTTTTTTTTTTACACAGTGATCACCACTTATCAAGGCCCGGAAGCCACTCAGGGATAAGGGTTATTGTAAGTACATCACGTTAGTGAGGAGATTTTATGAAGTGTTTAATTAGGGGGGCGGTTCATTAGGAATTTGTTAACATTAGACTTGAAGACATCCAAGTTGTAGTCCGGAGGGAAGCAGGCAGACGGAACAGAGTTCCACAGGCGTGCAGTTCTAAGAAAGAAGCTTTGCTCATGAAATCCGCGTTTTGATTTAGGCACAGATATAGAGTGCGTCAGGGGTCGATCCTTGGACTATTATTATTTCTGATATTAATAAACGACTTCCCTGATAATATTGTGTCCGAGATAAATATATTTACTGATGATACAATGCTCTATAATATGCATGAGGGAAGAACGGAAGTACATAAATCTAAGACAATGACAAAATCGTTAGAAAATGACCTCTAACGATAGTGGAATGAGGCTGTAAATGGATGGTAACATTTAATGCGAGTAAAACTAAGCTGCTCTCCTTTAACAATTACAGAACTCCTCTCCAACCCCCTATATCCATGACAAATAGCACCCTACCTGAAAATTCTACCTTCAAACTACTCGGCCTAACATTTGCAGGCAATATGAACTGGAACAAATACATAGCGGACACTGCATAGGCTGCTGCAAAGAAGGTGGGTTCCCTCTCGTGCTAGAAGACTACTCACGCCTGAGAGTATCCTGTACCTT
>NC_136502.1:3403856-3468856 GCF_053919585.1 Euprymna scolopes
TGGAGCTCTTTTTTTCATATTACTCAAGAACTTGATATGTATGTCTATATAGTAGTTTTTCATGGTGCCGAATTCAAATATACATGTCTTAAGGTGTGAAACTGCACCGTTTGTCCATTTTCACTGGGATTCGGTGTTCCCAGGAGCTCAAAAGGGGTCACAAATGCCCCAAAATTGCAAAAAAGGACACTTTTTACCCCATAACTTTTGCTCCATCCATTAGATTTTTCTGAAACTTGGCGAAAATGTGAAGGTAATGTTGGCCTTTCATATTTCCCACATTCACTATTTTTTGTGGCGTCATCTCACATGCAGCACCAGAGGGGGACCACGCATGCGCTGCTTGTTCCTACAGTTCCAAAGTGATTGCTCTTCAATGTTTCGATTAGTTAAGAAATCCCCTTCATTAATCTGTCTATTTTTGCACTGTTAAAACTGATAGTTTTCACTAAGTTAGTGTTTGTAAAAAAAAATTAACATTATTTCGGTTTATGATTTTTTTCAGATTAGTTTCTTTTATTTTTGTCGATAATTTGAAAAAATTCCTTCGGCAAATTATTTTTTGCGTGTGCGTTATAAGGATTGTGCATGTCAAAGGAATAAATTGTAAGATGGTCAACATCTTGAAATCTGGAATATAGACTTCGTCATTTAATTGTTATATGCTCTGTAATTACATCGAGCTTCATAAATTGAGGGATTGGGATAAATAAAAACGTGAAATACAATTGAAAAAACATATTTCCACAGAAATATACATATATATATATATATATATATATATATATATATATATATATATATATATTTCTGATTAGACATTTTATTGGATGTCAAACAGTCACCCACTATTTCAGGGACTCTAAGAGTTCTTTTTTAGGATTCTTACCATCCCCTTAGGTGCAATTGTTTGAATCTTGCTTGTGCTTGGTTCAATGGGTATATTTGCTAAATAGTTTTTGAAATTCTTTTTCATAAGACCCTCCTATTATTAGTAAAAGGAATACTTTTTTTTTTCCATTTTTTTTTTTTTGTTCTAGCCGGGGATGGAGCACTCTGACATTCACCCGTTATCTCATACATTCCAACTGAGAGGCCTTTTTTAGATTCTAACAGTCCCTTTAAGTACAATTGTTTGACTCTGTCTTGCATTTGGTTCACAGGGTATATTTGTCAGACTTTGGAATTTCCTTCTTGTTTCCTGCTTCCTTGACTGTAACAACCTGCAGAAATTTAAATGTAATGTGAACAGACATCTCTTCTCAATTCACCATGTTAGACATAACCCTAATAGTATCCCTTTATCTTCCAACTGGTAATATTCCTTTTTTGAAATGAAAAAGTTAAAAAAAATAGAAATTATAAAAATAAACAAGATTGTGTGAAATAAACACGAGATTGGGTTGATACTAAAATTTTGGCGGTTATAGAGATGGCGGAAGAGGTGATTGTGTTTTTTTTAAAAGGTAATCGTGTTGTAATTCGTTCTTTGATTTTCTGCATTAAAAATTACCATTTAGGTTGGGTGATTGCTTATTCTTGTTTAAGGTGTCATTCTAGACGACCTGAGCATGATTGTCTGCTTTCATTTTTCTTTTTTGTTCAGAAAATAATAAACGCGGAGCAAAATATTTCATCGATTCTGAAAAGTTATCTTCCTGTGACACATGTGACATAGTTATGTTGATAAACTATTTTTTTTTTTCACATCTAATTATGTATTTGCACAAAGTGATCAGTCAATCGGAACACTTGTGGTGTGTGATGTACTTCCGCTAAGTCGTTTATACAGTTTTTCGTTTTTCTAAATAAGTCAAATTGCAGATGTCAGCACAATCATATCGCATATGCGCTCATCCTGACTCTGTGCAACATGGAACTTTTTCTTAACCCTCGAAATTATTTCTGCGAGAATCAATGCGGGTATACGTTTCTGTGTCGTCTTTTTTTCTCTCAATTCTCATATCTGCTTTCCATCGTAACACACAAAATGATGGTATCTTGTCTTCTGGAAAGATCTATCCGAACATGTCGTTGAAAAAGGAGATTAGAAACTGGACTATATAGATTTCGTCCGAACTCATAATTCTTGCTTTCCTTTTGTTCTTTAGTCCTTGAATTTCATAAGCAATGTTTCTGACAAAGAGGAAAGAATTGCTGTTTTCAGGTCCAGAATCCATCAATCTAACACCTACGGTTAGTTTTTAACCTTGAAGTAATATATTTTTTTTATCTTTTGCACACATCAAGTGGCCTCATACCTTGTCTGGAGCGATTTTAAAAATTTTTCTTATTTTATTTATTTTTTTTTATATAAAAGACATGCACAGTCATCCGCTATAGACAGATTAACTACAGGGTCCAATTGCACAAAAGTGTTTTAGATTATATAGTACTAGGCGCATGGAAACTAATCAAGATCGCCACAGAAAACCATCTTGGAACGTTACTACCTTTCCACGTGAATTCTTTCCTCTTCTGAACTCTATTACAACAACCACCTGTGGTTATTTACTCTGGTATAATTCTCCAGAGAGATTCCATTTCAACTGGTGGCGTTATGAAATGGTGCGACTGCTCTCCAGCTTGTTTAATTGGTTCACTACAGAGTTCGGAACCAATTAATCGGCAGATGATGCTAGTTGAGTTGTTTAGTATGATGTCTGCTGTATGATGTCCAAATTTGCTCAGCAAAACAGCGTGGGAAACTTAGGTCACCTTTTGGATGAATGTCTGGCCTTTGCGTTTTCCTGGAGAGTCTGCCAAGTGCACAGTTGGCACAGGCAATTTGTGAGTGATTTCGTTGTCTATGTTTATATAGTATAATGCCGAGATATCACTGGGCTTTCTTATCCACTGCAAATTTATTAGCTTAACAGTCTGAGAAATGGCTGACTCTGATTTTGTTTATTAAATAAATACAAGAATACAAACATTGAATTCGCAAACACACCCATCCTCTTTGTAATTAAAACGTTATACATATCTAGCATATGAAGTTACCTGGTTGTATTTTTAAAGTCTCACCCAAATAGTATTTAAGCTGACAAATCCAAATTTGATTCTAACTAGCCAATTTTCATTTGTTATTGTTGTATCATGTTATTGGCAATATAATGTTCTTAGAATTTATTGAAAAAAAATGTTTGAAAATTTTTGAATAATCATCTAAAAAAAAATAAAAATCAACAAAAATGGTGTGTATAAATTACTAGTGGATAAAGATTTCCAGTCTGTTGGATTTTAAAAATGTTAGTTGAACTTTTACACTGTTGATTCCATAGGTTTGAGCCGTCACCGCTTATCTGTGGCCTAGAGTACAAGGTGCAGTCTGATATATTAGTTCTGCTTGTTTGGTATTAATTTTTATGCAAATACTAAAATACTAAAACAAGAAAACAGTTTTTATAGTACTAGTGGGGGAGGGGCTTTGCCTAATCGTAAAATACGCTTAAATATGATATTTTGATTTATCCAAATCGTGATTTCCAAAGTAAAAATAAAAGTATTTGGGTGCCATCAGCTAGAATCGAAACTGAAGCAAAACTGTAGGATTTAAAGCTGGTGACGTTACCACTGTACCAACGTGATTAAAAATAAACTAAGATGAATGCACAAAATGTATAACAATTTTTTTTTTCAATTTTGACCATTTAAAAACTATTCCATAAAAAGATCATAAAAGAACGGTCCATAAAAAATCCAATCATTTGAGGCCCCTAGCGCCGCTCTGACTTTTTGTTTTGGAAGAGATGGTTTGAAAATATGGAGACAGACAAACAGGCATAGTGAGTTTTATAAATTAGATTAGACCTGGGAATATGAAATTAGGTAGACATTATTTCCTATCCTTAAGCAGGTTGGCATCAGGCAATATAGATAAGATATTACATTAAATACTTTAAAGGAATGTGCTCCGATGAACTCATAGCGCTTGTGACCTATCAATGTACTCCTGACAAGCAGCAAAATCTTACCCCTTCACTGCTGAGGTCCTTAGATGCCGGAGAGGCCTTCTACTTTGTTTCTTCAGATTGCTAGATTTTGAAATTCCTTTTCCTGTTTTCCAGACTGTACTAACCTGTAGAAGTTTAAATATAATGTGAACAAACATTTCACTGCCCAGCTCCTGTCAGTCCCTTGTTAGATTAGCATTACAAGCTGATTTTTTTCTTTTTAGATAATTGTTATTTTATCCACTTGCATGAAAAGATCTAGAAGTGTAAGCCATGTTTAGTTTCAGAACAGTTTCCGATGCTTCGTTGTTCTAGACAAGTCCTGGAGGTGACTGGTTCTCAGTAGACAGTTCTTGAGTTGGAATCCACAGAGCAAAAGATTCTTCCCGTGTTGACACGAAGAAAACATATGCAAAGTTGCTACTGAAAGGTTTAATATTTATGGAGCAATTTTGGTTTCTGATTTGTTGGTAGCAAAACGTGAATTAATTTGATTCGTCGAAACGATGCTAGCAGCATTGGTTATAAATAGAATCTCCCGACTGTGCAGGATCATACCCCATTATAAGACAAAAATGTTGCGACAAAAGAGCTATGTAAAAGATGCTTAAAATTATGCCAATACCATCAGTAGTTCAAAAATTATGAAAACTTTAAGTGCCAAAATTTACGCTTTTCCATGGACATTTTTCTTTAGAAAAAGTGGGCTCAATTACGGAATTACCGAATTTCAAGAAATTCGGTAATTCCGCCACCATTTATTCATTTTTCAAGCTATTCTCATGAAACTTGGTACTCTTGTGTAAAATTGTGTGCTCTTTCTGATTATGCAGTCAAATCTAATGTATCTCTTTACCATAAGCCATGAATTATAAATTTAGATGTACGAATTTCATTTTTTTTTTTTAACTGGCGCATGGTATCATACAGTGGGTGTCTATTTATGAACAAAACTAAGTATTATACTGGTATTTAAATATAGCTTCATTGAGAGTAGGTATTTACTTGCCTCCCCAACTAAAGGAGAACTTAATCTGTGGTATAGCCATTGAATGCCGGTATTTACTACTCCCCTCAAAGAAAAGAAAAAATTGAGTAGATATGAATTAATCTCAGAAATAAATTGAAGAAAATTTTTCATATAAATTTTGGATTTCTGTAAAAGATGGAAATTCCCATAGTTGACCAGAACTTATGCATTTTGGGACCAGTCCAATTTTCAATTATCAAATATACCCCTATTTTCTGAGATGCAACCATATATCGTACTCTACATGAATCCTTGATGTAACTTTCACAGTACAAGGATACCAGAAATCCTGATAAGCAACAACTATATATTCACCAGTTGATAATTTTTGTCATTTCTATTCTGTTGTTTTACTGAAAATTCAATTATGTAAATGAAGAAATAAAATGGTAATGTTTTACCTTGTTTCCACCTTAACATTTAAAATAATTACCTTTTGCAGGTTTTAGAGTATGCTGAAAACGAATATCTCATTTAACTTTTCCGGATATTAAGCAATGTCATTTCTTATGTTATCACTGGTGGCCATCTTGGAGCATGCCACGCAACCCTGAGAAACTATGTGCAAACGCGCGTACCAAGATAGCCATCAGCAATAACATAAGAAATAACATTGCTAAATATCCAGAAAGCTACTTTTTTGCAGAAAATTTAAATACAATATTCGTTTTCAGCATACCCGAAAACCTTAAGAGGTAGTTATTTTAAAGAAAAATGTTAAGGTGGAAACAAGGTAAAAATTTACAAAATGCATCACAATGAAATTCTTTATCGAACCGCCTAATTATTATTATTAATTAGATATCCTCAGTTAAAAAAAAAATGGTTCTGTTTTACATGTTCAAAAAAAAAATGGTCTTGACAATGAGTTAAAAATAAAAAAAATTATACAAAATACTGTTAGAAACCCAACCAGTAAATGGGTTTCTAATAGTATTTTGTATAATTTCAAGTCATTGTCAAGATTTCAAAGACACGAGATACCACGTGGCTATTGTGCCTATGTAATGCTTGAGACTAATTGTCGAAATAAACATTTTACATGAAATAAATACACTAAAAACTTATCCAACTAGGTTAAAGAGTAACTTGCCTTTTGTAATATTTATTTGGGTGCTTATGCACTTATGTTACCATACTATTTTTTCAAATTAAATTCAAGTTTCACAATATTATTTTTTTATTTAATTTTTAGGTGAAAGTACAGAATAGTTAACAAAACACCCTTCCCTCTCCATGTTAAGAATGGGTTTCTAAATGTTATTATTTCAGCATGGTTTTAGCACAAGTACCTTTTATTTGTTATATATATATATATATATATATATATATATATATATATATATATTACCAATAACCACAATTCTACTTTAAGTAAGTAATAAATACAATGATGACAGAAACGCATGTACTTAGTACATTTTGTTGTTTTTTTAACGCTTTTAGTACATTGTACTAAAAGCGTTAAAAACAACAAAATAATTTTGGCTCGGTATTGTTTGGAAATCAAATTTGAAAAACTTGAAAATAATTTTTTTTTAAATTGACAAATTCAGAATAAAAAATGAAACTTTTTTTCTGCTTTTGTTTTGAAATTAGAAAAAACAATTTTCCATTTTTAAGAGAATACAAACAAAACTCGTTAATGCGCTGACTTTAATCAGCTCATCATTAGTGCATAGTGAGCCATTTTCCCATTAAATTCTATATTTTGTCATTTCTATAAAAGATAACATTTTCCCATTAAATTCTATATTTTGTCATTTCTATAAAAGATAACATTTTCCCATTAAATTCTATATTTTGTCATTTCTATAAAAGATAACATTTTAAAGAAATTTCCGCACAATTAATAATTATAAAAAATTTACATATTATACATGAAAATAATTCTGAAACTATTATCTATATGAAAATGGATGATATATGCTGATTTATCTTATCAATTTTGAAATATTCTTTGTCAACTTTGCTCGGTTGTAACTTTGCTTCCTCTGGTCATAAAAATATAAATCAAAGTCCAGTATAGATGGACTTTTACGTTGATATAGCCTGTAAAATTTCAGTCATATTCAATCAAATTTGACACTGCGCATGTGTATCGAAAACATAACGTATGAAATGTAAGCATTGAAAAACCAGTTTCCCTTCTTGCTGTCGTCATTTTTTTTTTTACCGTTTTTTTTTTCATTTTTAACTTGGAGCATAAAAATATTGTGCATTAGCGAATTGTTTTCCCTTTAAGTGGATTTGAATTTCTATGATAGATAGCATTTTAAAGAAATTTCCGCACAATTAATAATTATCAAATATTTACATATTATACATGAAAATCATTCTGAAACTATTATCTATATGAAAATGTATGATATATACCGATTTATCTTATCAATTTTGAAATATTCTTTGTCAACTTTGCTCGGTCGTAACTTTGCTTCCTGTGGTTGTAAAAATATAAATCAAAGTTCAGTAGAGATAGACTTCTACGCTTATATAATCTGTAAAATTTCAGCCATATCCAATCAAATTTAACCGCACGCATATGTATCCAAACACAACATATAAAATGTAAACATTGAAAGAACAGTTTCCCTTCTTGCTGTCGTCATTTTTTACCATTTTTTTCATTTTTAACTTGGAGCATAAAAGAAAAATAAATTGGAATGCTTATTCTATTCTCTTTCCCTATTGATTAATTCGCATGATTTTTTAATGGAAAATATTTTCTCAGATTTGTTTGTTTTTTCATACAGGGATTATTCTAAACAAGCACCATAAATTTCATATTTTTTTGCAAAGACTTATGTGACCATGTTTATGATGCACATTATTACGTGTATGTGGGTGTGTATGTAAAGTTATTAATGTGTATATGTTTATATATTTGTATGGACAGGATTCACTTCCAAACTAATTGATCATCATATTGAATAAATTCAAAGATTCTATTGTTGGCATTGGTTTCTTTGCCAGATTCTTTCTAGAAAGACTTCGGGAGGGATTACATGAAGGTTGCCAACATTCTAAGTGAAAACGATTTTTGTAGAATAAAATGGATTTGAACTTGGAAAACCCAAGTTGTCAGTCTGTGTCATGACCCACTTGACCATCGTCACCTCCTAAACTAATTAACCAATGATCATGAATTCTAGAACACAACTGCTAAGTATAATTTGAGCTATGTTTAATTTGAGCTATGTTTAATTTGAGCTATGTTTAATTTGAGCTATGTTTAATTTGAGCTATGTTTAATTTGAGCTATGTTTAATTTGAGCTATGTTTAATTTTGGTTCAATGCAAAAGGATCAAAGAGGGGATGGAAGCTTTTTGTGAAAACTTAAACAACTGCCAATGTTTGTAAAATTTGAACAATAGGTATTCGAATTTCGGTTTTTGAGTATTTTAAAGAATTTTTAGAGGATATTATAGAGCAGACGATATGGAACTCTCAGAAATTAACCATCAACATTGTGCCACTATTGTGGGCACCGGGCAATATTTGATGAGCTCCCACACGTCAAACCTCACGCTTGTATATCGACATGAAATAAGTAAGCAGAACAACCTCCATCATAAAACCAGCCAAACATGACTGTCTTACAAATGAGATAAAATCAGAAAACGAGTCTGCTACAGAAATAGCTCAAAAGAGTTGCCAAAAATACACAAAGATCTTCCATTGCAAAAAATCGGAAGAATAGACTAACCAACAGGGTGCCAAGTATTTTCTTGAATTGACACAGACCTATATATTATCTATAGGAAGGCTAGAAGAGTCTGGCTCCGTTGTGATCAAAATAGGATTGTAATGGCTACTTAGGATCAAGACTTGATGAATAATGCTTTTAAGAAAATGAGTAAGAAGTAAAGTGTAAGCCACCTGATCCAAGTGTAACGTTCTGCTGGAAGACGACTATTATACGATGCGACACAAGGGATATTGTAAATATCTTTATTGGACAACCTGTAAAAAGTTGAATATCAAATGTAGTAACAAGTCCTGGGAAATGTTTACCAGAAAGAACAGTTGGAAATAAGTCAGTCACCATCCACTATGACTATGCAATTCCTACAGCTAAAAAAACGGAGCTATAAAATCTGACATACTGCTATAGGACAAGGAGAAAGAAGCAACCTTAGTAGAAGTTAGTGTCTGCAATGATGCTTGGTTAAACAGAGCTGAGAGGTAAAAGATAGCGAAACACTAACGTCTTATGTACGACATGAAAAGAAATTGGAAGATTTCTATCATTTCAGTAACTATAGGAGCAATTGAACTTATGAAAAAGAATAAAAAAAAAATAACTGTCAATATATTCAGTGAATCAAGTGCAAAAGAGATACAAATAATTGCCCTTGAAAGAATGATTAGAATCTTAAAAAGATCTCTCGGTTGGGATGTCTAAGGTAGTGGGTTAATATCTGGCATCCAATAGGATTCCCCATCTCCAGATAAAAAATTCTTTGAATGTGTAAAACTGTCCTTGGAAAATTAATTTTTACCTATCCTGGAATGTATATTTTATATATATACTAGCCACCCAGCATTGGTAGAGTCTGCAAACGTCAACTCTTACATGTCTGAAAGTGACACAATGTTCAACAAGTGAGATTGGATATGCTGTCTACCGATCCATTCAGGACCATTGTCAGTACCCTCAAAATGCATCAATGAATTGCCACGAATAACATGGACGTGCTCAGAGTGATAAAAACTAAGTTTCCGGCCACAGTTATGGTCTTTGGTGTGGTTTCAAGTGAGGGCCACATCATGCCACCTCACATCTTCAAAGTCAGCTTGGCTTGACAGTCAACAGCAAAGTGTACCTGGATGTACTGAAAAGTATGATGTAATCAGATGGCCGCTGGCAGACCGAGGATGTTGTGGCAGGACTTGGCTTTAGAAGGAGTGCTATGACTTTGTACTCTTCTCTCACTGACCCTCCTTCTTCGAGCTGAACCCGCTTGACTACTTTGTTTGGTCATACGTTGAGAACATCACCAACATGACCTCCAACAACACCAAAGCCAGCCTGATCGTTGCTGTCTGCCAAGTATTCACCAAGCTCTCACCGATGCGTGTTGAAAAAGCATATTCGCAGTTTCAAACCCTTATCGAGGTGGTGATTGAGGCTGAAGGCGGCTACATTAAATAGCTATCTTGATTTTTTTTCAATAAAAGTTTTAAAATAAAGCTAGCTGTAGTGTTTTCTTTTGAGCAACACTTTTATCGTTCCCCCCCTGTAGTCACTGTCAACAAACTAAATTCTTATAAAAACATGAAAAAGGGGTGAGCGACTTGTTCAATTAATTACAAATTACGGCTTTTAATTATGAAAAATTAAAATGATTTTTTTTTTTTCAAATATTACTCAATTCCAGAACTAAGCAATATTTTAACATTTTGTGTCATAAAAAAAACTTAATGCTGATTTATTCAGATTTAATATAATACGTTTATTGTTTAGAAACGAATTAACATTACTCACGTCTGTGAGCTACATTACAGATGTTGCCAGCAATTCTCAACTTGTGTTTTTGCTTGTTTTTTTTTTTTTCTTATGTTATTGACATTTTCCGTTTCACCTGAAGAAAGTCAGTACCCCAGCAAAATTATTTCAAGAGTAGGCGCTACAAGCATATTCAAATAATAATTGTATCGAATATCATAGTGTTATTATTTATTGTTGTACGGTTTTTATTATTTAAGCTTATTGCCAAAAATTTGGAGCATTTTCTTCAATGATAACGCAGTACAGTTGTGTTTTGTGTGTGTGTGTGTGTGTGTGTGTGTATATGTGTGTGTATATATATATATATAAATTCGTACTCCTGTTTGTTTACAATTTGATTAATGTATACAAAACGTTTCTTACTTTACTCTCATTTATTTCTATATATAGCATGATTTTTGAAAACTAGATACAATAAAGAGATCATCTCATTTGCATATTACATTAAGAAAAATCGATTTTATTAAATAACGGTATCTTAGTTAATGTTTCCAGCGAGAGAATTAAGTGTTTCATTTAAAATCGTTATTTAATAAATTTTAAACAATAATTATATTGATAACATATTTAATTTAATTTATTTGGAATTATTATTCCAACATCGATCTTTTAAAAAATTTTTTTTTAGTTATTTGCCCCTTTGGAATATAAACAAAATTAAACTATCACCAAATAAAATAATTTGGTAATCTCAATAAATTTCTAGCTTGCAAAAAATAATTCCGTATAGATAGAAAATGTTTGGCTTTTATTGTTTTTTTAAATATTCAAAAAAAAAAAACACGAAAAACTGAAGAAAAGATTTAATTTGTTTGTTTTTATTATTCTATAAACGGCTATACAGAAATCGGTAAATTTTTTACGATGTGACCCATCTAAAAAAAAAATAAAGATCTACTTTTTTTGACTAATATGTTTAAATAACTTTTATAAATAATATGAAAGAAATTTTGAAAAGAAAGAAAATTAACATTTTAGAGTGGGAGATCACTTTTCCATATTAATTTAACATAAAATGAGCACACACATTTTGGCCACCAAGCGTTCAACAAGACATGTCATCTCTAGCATTTTTTCAAATTTGGCTAGGTGGGGGGGGAGGTGACAAAACATGACAAATACAATTTTTTTTGTTGTTTTTTTTTTTTGGTGGGTGGGGAGTGGGAATTACATTTAAAACATAAAATGATAAACTTAATTTTTATGAGACCACTCTGTACTTTCACCTAACAATTTCATAAACAAAACGAACCCCAAAATATGACAAATTACATTGGGGGGGGGGCATTACAATGATGAAAAATTTAATTTAATTTTTGGTAGATCTTCATTTTTTTTTTTTTTTTTTTTTTTTTTCGCTGCTATTTTTATTGAAACAAAAGTTGTAATTATTTATTTTTAATTATTTATTTTTTGGGGGGAAGGGAGGTTTCTTTCCAGTGCTCAATATCCGGTAAATAGTTTCTTCTCTTTGTATCCTTTCTGCCGAAATATCTGGTGGAGAGGGTATCACATACTTCTTTTTTGGGGCGATTACATTTACATGTTTTTATCCGTTCTTTTATTTTTGGAATTATTTTGGGAGTATTCACGTTGCCCATGATGAAAATGATTAGTATAGCAGGTATGTTCGAAGTGGAACTTCATGTGAACCCAGGCAACGCCAGATACCCATGCTAGTATATGAATTTCTTTAAATAATGTTCTATTGTTAAATGTTTTTTATTCAAGAAGTCTGAAGAAAGGCTGGTTATGTGAAGATTTTCAAACGACATAATGCTTGAAATTGTCCAACCGGTATTGAAACAATTGTAACTTACAATGAAATACACTTTTTGTTGCTACCAATTCCTTTTTTGAAGTCTTGGTTTTGTTAATACAGTATATATATATATGTGTGTGTGTGTGTGTGTGTGTGTGTGTGTGTGTGTGTGTGTGTGTGTGTGTGTGTGTGTGTGTGTGTTGATCAATACTCATGCAACATCAATTAAACAGATTTCCAAAAATTTAAACTTTAGAATCAAAATCATGTAATGGGTTTTGATGAAAACTAGAATAAATATTAGAATATTTATTCTAGTTTTCATCAAAAGGTTTAGTGTCATAAACTCTTGATTTTAATCTTTTTAATTGGTGCAGAACTGTTTTATGGAATCCACTTGTGCTTGGACAGTTATTCTTCTTGTATTCTATGAAAGTAGTGGGACCTGTGGAAATTTCACAGTGGCATCTTTCATATGTAATATATTGTTGTTGGGCGTTCTGTGTGAATAAAGACTCTTCGATAATATTGTCACCCCATTTGTTAAACCGTAATAAGCCGGGAATGGGGCAACGGACTTAGACTAAGTAGATATTAATAAGTCCTTCTCCCCCTTTTTTTTTTTTTCTCAATGGAGAGTAGATAATGCATGTGGATGTGTTATCGGCAGCTCCAGTAACTCTCGCTTCTCCTTTTTTATCCTTCAGTCCTCATTTCCAATGAATGATTTTTCGGACAAAGGGTGAAGAAAAAGCTGCTTTCCAGGTTGGTAGTACTTTGTAAAGAGTAGCCTGAGATGTCGGAAAATTTCTGTTTCTACGTCTATCCTTGTGGTTATGTCATTAGTAAGGGTGCTGGAGGTAAACATTTCATCTGTGCTGACGTTACCTGCCTGATAGTCAGGGACCCGAACCTTGGATTAACCACTAAGGAGGCTGTCCTATCAGCAGGTACAAAGTACCGGAGCTGCTGTATTGCCATTTGGTGAATGGATTCTGGACCATACAGTAGTTTCTGGTAGGGCCTCTCGATGCCATACTAGTGGGTAATTGTTACGGCTTTACCTTATGTGCCAAAAAAAAAAAATTCTTGTCTTTTTCTCTCTTATTTTCCCTCTCTGTCCTGCTCCAACCAAGTCTACCGACCTGCTCCACAAACCCCAAAACCTCAATCATGACAAATCTCCAAAAAAGTAACCCGAATAAACGTAGAACTCCATCCTCCAACGTAGACCCCTACTACCAGGTCTCCTTCTCCAACATCAGGGGTCTACGTTCCAACCTTCCAGAGGTTGAAACACAATTACATGAGACGAAACCGGACATATTCTTTCTAAGTGAAACTGGCATACGGCCAACCACTTCTCTAGACGAATTCATAATTAAAGGATACTCTAACTTAACATCTAAATCTGACCCCCAAGATCGCCATGAGCATGGAATATGTGCCTACATCAAAGATGGCTTTCCATGTAGTAGGGATATCTCCAGAGAAGACCCTAATTTACCCTATATGTGCTTTCGGGTTGCACTAGCTTACACCACTGCATTTATATTTGCTCTCTATCACCCCCACAACAGTGGGGTTACTATCTTTAAGAGCATATCTGAGAAAATTGACCACATATTTTCTGCTCATCCTTCGGCTAACATTCACATTTGCTGTGACTTCAATGTCCATAATGTGGAATGGCTGACCCACTCAAATAAAACCGATGACGAGGGGAGGTTTTGTCATGATTTTGTCATTGCCTATGACCTCACTCAGATTGTTCACGAACCCACCTGTATGCCCGATACACCCGGTCAATATGCAAGCCTTCTAGACCTTTTCCTCACAACTTCCCCTGAGCTGTGTTCATGTTCCGTTCTATCTCCTCTGGGATCCTCTGACCACTATGTTGTAGCAGTTAAGATAAAAATGAAATGTAATAAGTCTTCAGACGCACCTCTCCACCGTACTGTATACCGATACTCTATGGCTGACTGGGATAGCTTCCATACATTCATATCTAACCTACCTCTGCATTCCATGTTTAAAAAGGATGTGTCCTCTATAGTATCAGACCTGACCGAATGGTTAATTGTAGGCATAGACCGATTCATACCATCCAAAAAATTCCAGCAAAAACCTAACAGCCAGCCATGGTTCTCCCCTGAATGTGCTGCTACCATCGCGCACAGAAATCACTTTTTCCATAGCTACCAACGTAATAGATGTACTGAGACTAAAGCTGCTTTCAGGACTGCATGCAACCACTGTAAAAGAGTAATAAAAAATGCAAGAGAGCTATATGCTCAGTCTGTTAAATCCAAAGTAGCTGAGCAGCGGCTTGATTCCCACCAGTTCTGGCAAATAGCAAACAGGATCTTGAACAGAAGCGTGTGTTCTATCCCAACTATCATCAATGG
This sequence comes from Euprymna scolopes, assembly GCF_053919585.1. Taxonomy (NCBI): domain Eukaryota; kingdom Metazoa; phylum Mollusca; class Cephalopoda; order Sepiida; family Sepiolidae; genus Euprymna; species Euprymna scolopes. The sequence continues at coordinate 3,418,529 of NC_136502.1, forward strand.
ACCTGAGGTTATCTCGTCAGCATCAGACAAGGCCAGACTATTTGCCAAGAACTTTGCAGCTAACTCTACCCTATGCGACAATGGCTATCAACTCCCTGTATTTCCTCCTATAACAGACAACACGCTATGCAACATACAAATATCTGTGCGTGAGGTCGCTAAGCTAATCAAGAACCTTGATTCCAGTAAAGCAACTGGCCCTGACGGCATTCAAGTTATAGTGCTGAAAAAGCTCCAACCAGAACTTGCCCCCATATTTACAAAACTGTTTAAGCATTGCCTTAAGGAGAAGTGCTTTCCAACACCCTGGCAAACCTCATCAGTATGCCCTGTATTTAAGAATTCAGGTGAAAAGTAATCTCCCTCTCAGTACAGACCAATAAGTCTCCTGTGTGTCGTGAGTAAGTTGCTGGAATCCATATTAAATAAAGAAATAGTCAACCACCTCAACAGAAACAACCTACTTAGTGACATGCAATATGGTTTCTGCTCTGCAAGATCTACCGCAGATGTGCTAACGGTTATATCACATAGGATTAGTGAATCTCTTGACAAAGGTTTCCTTTCCAGGGCAATTGCTCTTGACATATCGAGGACCTACTTCACAAGATTTCCAGCTACGGTATTACTGGAAATGTTTTCTCAATCATTAAATCATTTCTCTCTGATAGGTTCATAAGAGTAGTGGTTGATGGGCAGAAATCAGAGGCCCACAGTATTAATGCTGGAGTCTCCCAAGGGTCCATCCTGGGCCCAACTCTCTTCCTGATCTACATCAATGATCTCCCAAAACACACACTTAAATCATTCGTTGACATCTATGCTGATGACACGACCATCTATGGCAACACATCAAAGGCCGTAAATGACAAAGTTCTTTCTAATTCTCTCTCCTCTGATCTTGAGCGCGTGGTACAATGGGGGAAGAGGTGGCTGGTCACTTTTAATGCATCCAAAACCAACCAAGCTTCTATCTTTACATCATCAACGCTCTGATCCCCATCTGGCATCAATTGAAATGGATGGCTCTCGTCTTGGGCAGGCTCCATGTTTTGACAAGCTTCTGGGTTTGACATTTACTCCTGATCTGAAATGGAACACGTACATCAAATCTGTTGCCAGGGACGCTGGGAAAATGGTTGGATCCTTCTACCGCTCCAGAAGATATCTCACTACTGATGCAATTCTCTATCTGTATAAAAGCCAAGTACGTCAAAGGATGAAGTACTGCTGCCACATCTGGGCAGAAGCTGCTAAAAACAGCCTATCCTGTCTTGACAGAGTACAAAATAGACTTCGTGGTTTAGGGGGGGGATACCCTTTTCTCTTCCCTGCAGCCTCTCTCCCACAGGAGAGACGTTGCGAGCCTGTCGTTGTTTTATCGTTACTTCCATGGCAAGTGCTCGTCTGAGCTCCAATCTCTGGTCCCCCCTTGCCAATCTTTCACGAGAAACACCCGTCTGGCTGAAACTACTGTCAATAATTTTCCCCACTCTTTATCTGTGCCTAAATCCAAACGTAGATTCCATGAGCAGAGCTTCTTTCTCAGAAGTGCACGATTGTGGAACTCTTTTCCGTTCGTCTGTTTCCCACCTGACTACAACTTGGATGTCTTCAAGTCCAACATAAACAAACTCTTGACAAACAGCCCCCTTAAGTAAGACACTCTATCAAAACCCCCAATACTAATGATTACTACAATACTATCCCATTGATTACTGTACACGCAATAACCCTTATCCCTGAGTGACCTCCGTGCCTTGATAAGTGGTGACCCCCATGTAAAAAAAAAAAATATATAGTCTGACACTACATTAACCAGATTATGTAGATAAATACTTTTACAGTTTTATCTCCTATCTCCTTATTGGACATATTTTCATTGTATCAACTAAAAATAAATTTTTGTAAACAAAATACAAAGTAATTTTTTATCCTCTGTATCTGACAATTCGTTTGTTGATAAAACTTTATTTTTTTATAAATTCTTTATCTGTATTAACAATGACTAAATGATTTTTTTTTTCATTTGAGATTTAGTTTTTGTCATAAAATTAAAATTATAACTACTCTGGAATAAAAATTGAATTTTACACTTGGATTTTGCCACATAACTAAAATGTACCATCACTATATATATATATATATATATATATATATATATATGTATAGTCAACCGCATACAGTACTGTTTCGTTGTATCACAACTCTTCAGTGTGACTAAACTAGCACCTTTCCCAAGCCATGAATTGAACCTGCAACCATCACATTGATAGTCAGCAGCTCTACTCATCGGCCAATGGGATCGATGCTCACAAATGATCTCAACAAATGTCCCTTTAAATAAACTCTCGCTTTTACAGTGCTCGAGCAGCTTGTTTATTTACAAAGAAACAAATGGCGAGCCTCACTTTATAGCCATTTAAGTAGTGGATGAGGTACATTTCTGACAGTGCTCTACACAAAGAAGGGGGCTTGAATATATAGTCATCCACATACAGAACTGTTTCATTGTAACACACACACACATAATATATATATATAGATGTGTGTGTGTGTGTGGAGAGGATGATTCTGATGCAGATTCTTTTAGAATTACAATATTTAGTTGTGGAGTAAATAACAAAATTGAAAGAATCAATTTTTTGTATCATAAAATAGTGGCACATTCTTTTTCCAAAACTACAATTTTTATACATTGTACGTCTCTATATAAAAATATCTATTTATAAATATGACTATAACTGGCTAGGATTCTCTAATCACACAGACGTAGCTGGTAACACAACACATAACTTCTCTATATCCCATTCCCTATCCCAGATGGTTACATTTCCGACACGCTTCCCAGACCAGCAAGATCAGCATGCCTCACTTCTAGATTTCTTTTTGACAACGGTTCCTGATGATTGTACAACAAATGCCCACTCGGGAATGCTGACCACGCTGTGATAATGGTAGAAATCAGCTTAAATTCTCGCCCTAAAACTGAAGACCCACTACTCAAAACAACGAGGTATTACAAAAAGGCTGATTGGGAAGCCACCAGGGAACTCATCAGAGATGCCCCATGGAAAAAATATCTTTACTCTTCCAGCGGAACAGTGTACAAATGAGACCACTGAATGGTTCAAAACTGCAATTAAAGCACATGTTCCTGCACGGAAATTCTATAGCAAGCCCCACTCTCCCCAATGGTTTACTTCTGCTTGTGCAGCTGCCATTTGTCAAAGGCAGCATGCGTTCCGCAGATTCAACATCTCAAATAAACAGAAGTTTATAGAAGCTAGAAATAATTATAAGAGAGTGATAGACAGCTAAGACAGATTACTCTGAAACCACCAGAAAACGCATCGAAGCACAGAAATTAGAAACTTGGGATTTTTGGAAAATCTACAACAGTGTAGTAAATAATGGGCAGTCAACTATTCCCCCACTATCAAACAATCATGAAATTGCTTGCACGGCAACTGACAAGGCTAATCTGCTTGCCAGTCGGTTTGCCTCAAACTCTACACTGAACCCGGCACAATATTCCCTCCCTGATTTTCCTTTGTGAACAGATGCCACACTAGACGATTTGAAAATCACCCCTTCTCAGGTACATGCTATTATAAAAAACCTAGACACCTCAAAAGCATGTGGACCAGATCTCATCCCGGCTGTGCTATTAAAAAAATGCTCTGCCGAGGTTGCTCCAGTTCTCTCCAAACTTTACAATAAATGCCTTACCGAATCTTGCTTTCCCGACTGCTGGAAAACCGCTTCTGTGGTACCAGTCTTCAAGAATTCTGGTGAAAGAACTGACCCACTAAATTATTGCCCCATTAGCCTCCTCCCGCTTTTTGCCAAAATATTTGAGTCCTTAGTTAATCAAGCCCTAGTCCAACACCTAACAGCTGCTAAATTCCTGACTGACAAACAATATGGATTCAGACAAGCCCGTTCAACAGCAGATATCTTAACTGTAGTTTCTGAACGTATATACCGTTCATTGTACAAAACAGGGGAGAGTAGAGCGGTAGCCATTGATATATCTAAGGCTTTTGACAGGGTATGGCACGATGGTCTTCTAAGGAAAATTAGATCATATAGAATCACTGGAAGAATTCATAATGTAATTAAATCCTTAAGTAAGAGAAAAATCCAAGTTGTCCTCGACGGTCGTACATCTAAACAATATGACATAAATGCGGGAGTACCTCAGGGGTCTATCCTTGGACCTCTATTATTCCTGATATTCATAAATGACCTCCCTGATAAAATTGTATCGGAGATGGGTATATTTGCCGATGACACCACTCTCTATAACAGATATGAGGAGAAAACAAATGAACACATATCCAAGGAAATGGCAGAAATACTAGAGGATGACCTCCAATCTGTAATGGAATGGGGACAAAAATGGATGGTCACATTCAATGCTGCTAAGACTAAGCTTGTTTCCTTCAATAACTACAAGAAACCTTCTCTACCACCAATAGCAATGGCCAAGAACACATTGCCTGAAAGTACTTTGTTTAAACTCCTTGGCCTAACGTTTACAGGGAATATGAACTGGAATAGATACATTGAGAGCATTGCCAAGGCTGCTGCAAGGAAGGTTAGCTCCCTCTACCGTGCTAGAAAACTACTTACGCCTGAAAGTATCCTGTACCTCTATAAGGCCACCATTCGCCCATGTATGGAGTACTGTTGTCACATCTGGGCTGGTGCATCTGCTTCTTGTCTCTCGCTCCTGGACAGGGTTCAAAAGAGAGTCGCCAACCTGATAGGTCCTGAACTGTCATCTAGGCTTCAGCCTCTGTCCCATCGACGAGATGTTGCATCCCTCTGCCTGTTCTACAAATACTTTAATGGTGAATGCTCTGACGAACTGCAAACACTTGTACCTCCTCGACGTAACTACCCCCGACGAATCCAAGCTAGCAAGTCTCATCTCTTTACAGTAGAGATCCCTAGGTGCAAGAGAGCCTTTTACTCCAATAGTTTCTTCCCCAGAACTGCGGGTCTTTGGAACTCCCTTCCGGGATTCTGCTTTCCCAACTGTACTGATATGCAGAAGTTCAAGTGTAATGTCAACAAACATCTTTCTACTCATCTCCCTTCATAATGCCCCTGCAAAAAAAAAAGATGATTGATGCTTTGTTTTATAACCTCTTCCTTTCTTCATCTTTGGCTGTTTCAGATTACATCACCATGAGAATGCAACGTTACACTGTTATACTGGTTCCTATGACAACATCTTGATGACCCGCAGCCGTGTATGCAATGCTACAACACGCAATGCTGATTCTGGGCCAACATCTGTAACAACTCATTGCCTTGTGTTTAAGTATAATAACTCGGCTGGGGTCAACACTATGTTTTCCTGCGACGACTATCATTTGTGTGACCACGTGCAAGGTACAGCACCCGTATACAATGTAAGTATAAAACTTCTTTTTCACTTTTGGCGGCAGGGTGGTGCACAATTGGCTTAATGGATACCATTGCAACATGGTCAGCACATCCATTGTAACAGTAGAATTCAATAAAGAAATATAGACCCCCAATTAGAGATGTACCGATTATCAAATTGGCTGATAATCGATTAATCGGTCAATTAGTCGATTTTCTAATCCCAATTTATCAGCAAATTTTGTGGTCATAAATGATACTAATATTAATTATATGGGAAATGAAATGATACAAATATTAATTATATGGGAAATGAAGACAAATTAAACCACTCTTTTGCTTGCCAGTGAAAATTTATCGAAGCAACATGGATCGCTAAACCATATCAAATGACGCGCTGTTAACATTTACAAATGTACTTTGAATTTTAGACAAATAGATGTGAGCATATGAAAATTTCCCTCCTCCTCGTCCTATCAAATTATTATTTTTTTACTTTAAATCACTGTCAAAGAAAATTATTACTTCACCTTTGTCTTCAAGTTAAGTCAAACCATCACATGAAAGGGTGGCAAATTAGCAAAAAAATTTTACAATGACTAATATGTTAAACCATCTTAGAAAGGTTCATTCAAAAGAAGCAAAAGTTGCAAATAAGAAAACGAAACACAATGAATATTCAGGGACAAACATTCCAGGAAAAAGTGGCAGCTATTACGAATCTCCAGTGAAACACGAAACTACTATAGAATCAATATTGGTCAAAAAGAAATTTGGGATATTAATGATCACTGATCAGAAGAGATTCATTATCTGATAAAAGAAAAGATTGCTGTTGATATTTAACCATATTCTGTAACATCTGACATTCGATTTAATTGGCTTATTGCAAAACTTTGTTCAAATTACAGCATTTCATCAAAAACATACTTGACTGCAAAATAATTTGCGATATATTTACAAACGTAAAACAAAAATTCAGCTGTTTCTTACTGAAATTAGCAACATTTCATGAACTACAGACATTTGGATAGCTAAAAAAGATAATGCTCCTTTTCGGAGTTTGACAGGTCATTGGTTTTCAAATGACTTTAAACAATGCAGACCTATGCTTAGTGATTCCATTCTCTGGTGAACACATAGGTGCAATAATAAGTGAAGAATGGCACAATGTTCTGGATGAGCATAAAATCTTCAATAAAATTTTCTTAGTTTTGCGGGATTCAGTAGCAAATATAGTTGCTAATGTCAGAATATGATTTCGAATAACTATCATAGATTGTAACTCAGGCTGTGAAGACAACCATTACATCATTTAACAGAAATACAGTTTCTCACTTTAATCGCTTTCTATTAGCAATTAACAAAATTAACAGAAATACAGGATCAGCTTAATTTGGAAAAGCAAACTCATTCAAGATGTGATCACATGGTGGAATTCAACATATGCTGAAAATAAATTACGAACAACGAAAAGCTCTTGTAATGGAAACGGTTGGTATGATTCCTTTCTTAACAACTTACCAATGGGGATTTGTTTGAAAAAATATCCTGTTACTAGGTCCGTTTGAAGAAATCACGAACGAAGCAAGTTATAGAACATCAACCATATCAGTGATAATGGCTACAAATTAAGCTCGGGGGGGGGGGTATTTCTGTCAAAAGTTATCAAATCTAATTCTAATATTTCTGTCTTTATTGGAATCCTTACCATTGTTGAACAATTAAGGTTATCAATTGAAACAAATTTTTCATCCGATCAAAATAATAAAAACTTGTGTACGTCTACTTTCCCAGACTCGTGATTCAAAAACGGCCTTCTCGTGACGACGAGCGGTTCTACGCATGCGCCAGATGACGGCATGACCTGATTTACTTTAAATAGTTTAGAAACTGAACAAATTTCATGTATGTCACGTTAGCTTAGTCGATTAGCGTGTTGGTTCATTATCTAAACGTTTTGGGTTCGAATCGTGGTGTGAGATGTCTTTTTTTTTTTCGATTTTTTTTTTTTAATTTAAATATTGAACCAGTGTTATTTAAGCCATTTTTCATGTAACGTTCGTTTTTCTGTTTTTTTGTTTTTTTTTACTTCGCTTATCCACCCCCGACCACACACCCAAAAACACCCGGGTACCCACTGATTTTTTAAATTTTAATATCGAAACGGGCTTATTTAAGCCATTTTTCACGTGTTCGTTTTTCTGTTTTCATCGTTCGTTTGCCTTACGTTAGTTTTTTTTTTTGTTTTTTTCCCCGCTTAAGTTTTAACATTGTTTTCTTTTTTTACTTCGCTTATAACAAACAAACCTGGTCATTGACGTCGTCGTCGTCGTAACGATCAACGATTTCCGGGCGCGCACCTGTCAATTTGGTTCTTAAATAAATTCAACCATCTTTCACTAACTCATTCTGGCTGGCCGATTTTATTTTCAAACTTCGCCTCAGGGCTTCGGGTTTGATGCTACCCCCTCACCCCGGTTTCTTTTTTATTTAACACCACACACACCTACAAACACCCGGGCAACGCTGGGTACCCCCGCTAGTAGGAAGTAAAAGTACAATTATTTTGATTTTGGCCTTCATTTTTGAGGTGTGAAAAGTGAACATTGCATCATTTATAATAGCAAAATTGCATTGATGGACAATTTTTAATGTATCATCAAATAAAACTGAATAAAATATAAACATTTAATATAATTCTATACATAATGACTATTATACTTATTTCTTTTTTTTTTAAAACAATTCCAGCTGCAACTTCATTATAGGTCGATAAAAATGCTGATGTGTTAAATTTTGGTGACGGAAATAAAGTACCAAATGTCATAAACATGTATTAATTTCAAAATCATATCACAAAAACTATTAAATGATCTGGAATATTGCATGTCTAATCAACACATATCGTAAGATGTTATGTCCAAATGTCAGCTCTCTACACATATTGTAGAATGCTATATCCAAATGTCAGCTCTTTACACCATGTATTTCTTAAATAGTATCCTCAAGAAAATGTAATGATTTTATGCAGTATTTTTCACTTTGTTCATCATGGCGATGTAATTAAGTAAACGTACATGTTAAACATCAATTTGATTTTAATAAAAGTAAAAACTGCATTTTATCAACAATAGAGTTCTTTATACAATTGGTATTTCTTTAGTATTTCTGTTGAATTCTTCACTTGGCACTGATCACATTCATCCATTTGAGGTGGTTCCCTCAACCTCTTCTCCAGTCAAACATATACAGAGAAAGAAACTTCAGTTGTCCTTCAATGCTTGTGGCACAAATCATTTGTTTTGCATTTTTTAAATTGTTAGGTGAAAGTACAGACTAGTTAGAAAAACACCCTCTCCTCCACAAGTTAAAAATGGGTTCCATGGAAAACACTGAGAATTGGATTCTCCATCTTTCTACTGATGATAATGAAGCAGGATAACTTCTTCAAACTCTATTGAGGGTCAGGAAGATCAAATTGAAAGTAAAACTGTATCTCTTTCAAGCCTTTTTGATGAATTAGCTTCAAATAAGCCTACAATAACAAATCAAAACTTAGAGCAGGTACAAGCGGAGTTAAACCTTGCAACAGAAATACAAGAATCACAATCTAAACTCAAAAGGAGTAAATCCCTAATGGTTAAGTGCAAAAAATAACTTGATCATTATATAGCTTTATAACTACTCACAAGAGGTGATGCTCCATTTCAGTGGTGGAAGAAGACACAGGAGACCTTACCACTGCGTAGTAAACTGGCTTCAAAATATTTAAGTGCACCATCTTCATCTTGGAGGGTGAGAGGCTCTTTAGTACAGATGGTCATGTGTATGAACCTATGAGGAATATGCTGCTTCATGACAATAGAGAAAGTGTAAATGTTTTTACATTACAATTTATAAGTATTCAACTTTAAATACTGAGGAGACTGAGAGCAGAGAAGGCAGGCGGCAAGACTAGAAGAGGTAGTAGAGCAGCAGGTGCAGCAGTTCAGCTTATAGTTATTCTCTCTTTTTTTTTTTTTCTTATCTAATTGTTTAATTATGTTCATTTAAGAATTAGAAATTGTATTTTGTAATTTTAAAAAGCCATAATAGTAATTAACAAATGTTAAGTTAAATTAGCAGTTACTATGTTAATGTGTCAAGGCTATCTGATGAGTCACTTGGCAGTGATGAAATGATTTAAATTTAATAGGAAAGAGAAAAGTAAATAATCGGTTACCGATTAATCGGCAAAGTGGTCGATTACATGTCGATTAATCGGTACACCCTTAGACTCAATGTGGTATCATCTCCTTTAACTTAGCACTTTTAAAGATGGGACTTTTTTGGTTTGGCCACACTGCGTGCTGCAACGCAGGAGAGTTCATCCACAAAGCAAGAACCACTCTGAGATTGGTAAAGATGCCCGGGAGGTCAGCTAATGACGTGGTTAACTGATGTCAAGCCTATCTCCGATTCACAGCTGTTTCTAGGACAAGTTGCCTGTAACTATCTTTACTGCTGTGGACTGTCATGTGTGGTCTGTATTCATTTATGATGCTGTGTGTTCTATGGGAGGAGCTGGCTTAACCCATCCTGGGTGAATGCCGCCCAAGTCAAAATCTAATACAAACCAATGACATGACATTTGTAGTAGCAATGAATCTAGAGGTTGTCTGTTCTCTTTTCTCTTAGTAATAGTATATCGATTTTTTGGGGGAAAATTGCCTGGACATTCCTATCGGTATGTCCTGGTAGACATGCCTCAGACAGTAAGCAATAAACTCATTTTACCCATAAGAGCCTGACAGATACAAGGTTTATTCCTTCTCAAAAATGACCAAGATTCTGTCTGTGTCGAGGACGTATCCTTGACTGGTATAAATATAACCTACTCTCAGTGTACCTTTGGTTTATTTAAATCTGTTTGTCTTCTTCAGGTGACCTACGCTGGCCATATTGGTCAGTTGTTTTGCTGTGAAAAGAATAATTGCAATGACCACAAATTAGCAGGCCCCGTCCCACCAGCCATGACGACTTGTTACCAGGGGACAAAATATAACGGAACCGTCCAAGGTAAGCTGCTGCTGCTACTATTTTGGGGACTTTCAAAAAAAGGAATTTAATCCTTGTCACTTTTTTTTTTTTTTTACAAACTTGATAAAATTTCCACACTGCATGAATAAATCATAGTAAATATATACATACTAGTGGATTTATCAGTTTGCCTGAGGAGCACCTAGGACAATAAGATATCAGTAAATTATTTCATTTTGAATAAATGAGATAAAGAATCTCAAACTCTTGCGCTGGTCTTTTTGTTCTTTGCATTATCACTGTTTCTCTGAACTGTGTCATCTAGTGGTTGGTGATCGTCTGTTCAACTGCAACAAATACAATTTCTCATGCATGAATAACACAAGGAGACGTTTGCTGAGTTCTCCATCTGATCAACTAGTCTGTGACAAGGATGGAGCGCCCTTGGAACAAACTTTGCACAAATCTTCCACGTCTTCAGTTCCTCACGAATAATTGTGTGTACAGTTCCCACACTGACATCAAACTGTGCACTTATTGTCTCTATAGACACACGATGGTCCTTATCCATGAAATTCTTTATTTGGCCAATCAACTAGAATGTTCTGACTTCCTTACTCCTCCCACACCTCATCATCCCTCACAGACTCCCTGCCTTCCTGAATCTCTTATGCCCCTCAAAAATTGATGCATGATTCACGCAGTCTGAAGGATTTCATACGTTTCTGTGGCATTTTTTCCGAGTTTAAAACAATTTTATTGCATATTATTCTTCTAAAATGTTCTCGCGTTCAGATTGCATTTTTGAAATTCACCATTTGTAACAATCCAGCTTTTGTATTCCGATTCCTGAAGTTGTAAACTAGTTTCATGTGAGTGCTTTAAATAAAAGTGCCCAGACGAAAAAAGTCTGGTCATTTATTAAATGCATGTCTAATAGTGATCACTCTCCCACCCCACCTCACCATATTTGTTTTGTTTGTGAAAATATATGCTGATGTTAGATTGGTTTTTATGGTAATCAAAAAAATAAAAACAATTCTATAACAAAATGTTTAAAGGTTTTTGATGAATCTGAATTGGGAATTTCAAAGAGAATCAGTAATGTATTGGAATCAAGACGTGCGAATCGTTCCATCTGTACTTCTAACTAATCATACGCATCCATTATATTTTTTTTAATAAAACTATGAAGACATAAAGAATTTAAACCCTAAAATCTTAACCCCAAACAAAAATTTTATTTTCATTTCAAAATGTCTAATTATAAAATGTAAATGAATTAGAAACATGACTGTTCTGTTTATTAGAAATTAAAAAATTTGTTTTCATGTGTTAGTCCAGATAACAATTATCACATTGTATAAATCAAAACTGCTTCAAATGAAAAATGTGTACAAACATATCATCTTGTGGTAAATGAAAATTTATATCAGCAACAATAGTTCAAATCTGCTTTAACATTGGATAAAGTTCCATTATAATCTCAAATAACATAAAGAGATGCTGCTTTGACATCATAAGATACATTTCAACAGCTAATACATTGAATCTTCATGATATGATCCATAGCACAATCTAGTCAGATTTTCTTCTAATAATAAATTAATTAAAAAATCTGTAAATTTCAACCAGATATCCAAAGTATAATCTCTGAACGTATATACCATTCACTGGACAAAACAGGGGAGGGAAGAACGGTAGCCCTAGATATATCTAAGGCTTTTGATAGGGTATGGTATGATGGTTTTCTCAGGAAAATCAGATCATATGGTATCACTAGAAGAATACATAACGTAATTAAATCCTTAATAGAAGAATCCAGGTTGTCCTCGACGGTTGTACATCTAAACAATATGATATAAATGTGGCAGTACCTCAGGGGTCTATCCTTGAAACTTTATTATTCCTAATATTCATAAATGACCTCCTTGATAAAATCATCTCAGAGTATATTTGCTAACAACACCACGCTCTATAACAGGTATTAGGGGAAAACAAATGAATATGTATCTAACAAAATGGCAGAAACACTAAAGGATGACCTCCAATCTGTAGTGGAATGGGGGACAAAAATGGATGGTCGCATTCAATGCTGCCAAGACTAAACTTGTTTCCTTCAATAACTACAAGAAACCTTCTCTGCCACTAATAGCAATGGCCAAGAACACATTACTTGAAAGTACTTCCTTTAAATGCTTTCGCCTAACGTTCACAGGGAGCATTCGTTGGAACAGATACATTGAGAGCATTGCCAAGGCTGTTGCGAACAAGGTGGGCTCCCTCTACCGTGCTAGAAAACTAATGACACCTGAAAGTATCCTGCACTTCTATAAGGCCACTATTCGCCCATGTATGGAGTATTGTTGTCATATTTGGACTGGTGCATCTGCTACTAGTCTCTCACTCTTGGACAGGGTTCAACCTAATAGGTACTGAACTGTCATCTAAGCTTCAGCCTCTGTCCCATCAATGAAATGTTGCATCCCTTTGCCTGTTCTACAAGTATTTTAACGATGAATGCTCTGACGACAAACCCCTGACAAACAGCTAAATCCTGTCCCTACACAGTAGAGATCCCTAGGTTTAATAAAGCCTTCTACTCCAATAGTTTCTTCTCCAGAACTGCTAGACTTTGGAACTCCCTTCCGGGATTCTGCTTTCCCAACTGTACTGATATGCAGAAGTTCAAGTGTAATGTGAACAGACATCTTGCTGTTCATCTCCCTTCATAATGTCTCTGCAACTTATGTTCCCCACAGTAGCCCCTACTTCAAAGTGGCACTGTGTCTTGTTTAGGGTGAAAATTGAATTAAAAAAAAATGTAAAAACAGACGGAACGCAATTCAATAATAGAGATAAAAAATTTATTCACTAAATTGGAAAACTCTTTAAAAAAAAAAGAAGTATTGCATACATAAGAAGTGGCAATTACTGGTTATAAAAAGGAAAAGTTTGTGTACAAAGAAACACTCGTCTAGCTGAAACCACTATCAATAAATTCCCCCCACTCTTTATTTGTGCCTAAACTGAAACGTAGATTCCATGAACAAAGCTTCTTTCTTAGAACTGCACGCCTGTGGAACCCTTTTCCATTTGCGTGCTTTCCAGCTAACTACAATATGGTCATCTTCAAGTCCAACGTAAACAAGTTTTTTGATGAGCCACCCCCTTAAGTATTCCAATTTACCAAATTTCCACTACTAATGATTACTACGAGATTGTCTCATTGACTACCGTACATTCATTAACCTTTATCCTTGAATGGCATCTGGCCTTGATAATAGGAGACTTATTTGTAAAAAAGAAAAATTAAAAAATTAAAAAAAATTGGAGATGGATGAGAATTTAGATATGGAGCAAGTATATTTTGCTTGTAAAACGCTTTCTGATGCCATTGCAGCACACGATGGAACAGATGTGTCTTCAACGTATGGTCTCAACCAACCCAACATGCAACAAAATCTCATCCCTTTACGGTTGAAGTCTCGAGATGCCGGAAAGCCTTCTACTCTAATAGTTTCTTCCCTCAAATTACCAGACTTTGGAATTATCTCCCTGTTTCCCGCTTTTCTTGAAAAATAAAAATAAATAAACAAAATATTGCATCCTGAAATTGAAGAGAATTTCCCTATGATTCCCTGTTTGTTTTGTTTTTTCGGTCTCCTAAACTAGGTTGATTTGTGATACTTTTACTAAAATGACTGGATTCGGCATTAAATCACCAGAAAATACTTGTAAAACAAAACTTTGAAACAAAATACTTTCTACGACCTGAACACTAAACGGAAACTAATTATTTTTTTGATTGTTTGGACTGTTGTTCTTATCTTAGTTGTTTTTTCTACAACGTTTTGGGTGATGTAGCCTCCAACCATCTTCAATGGGACAATATCGTAGTAATCGTTAATAATGGGGATCTGATATCAGATCCCCATTATTAACGATTACTACGATATTGTCCCATTGATTACTGTAAACACAATAACCTTTATCCCCGAGTGGCCTCCGTGCCTTGATAAGTGGTGACTTCCATATGAATAAAAAATAAATGTTAAGGGGTTGGGCTTTCTGTGGTGGCCTCGACTCGCAGTGCAATCTAATACATATCATAGCACCTTTATTCAGCTAGTCTAAAGTCACTCTATGGTGAGTTAGCAGAGAAACCCGACATTGCCCAGAATTGAATAAGGATCGATGAATGCTCCATGCAGCATTTGTCATCAAAATCTGTATTGCACTGTAGAGAGGCCTCTATTGATTTTATAAAATTATTTTGATATGATAATTTGAATTAAAGTTTAAAATTCAAAAATCAAATATCATGATTTAATTGTGCTTTAAACAGAAACATTTATGTTGAATATGCCCCTGCTTATCAAAGAAGCTACTGTTTATTTTTATATGCCGTGGCCGTTCTGCTTGTGTGGTAATAAAACTTAAATGCACTTATGATGTTAGGCTGTATAAAGGTGTTAACTTTGGTTAAAATCAAACTTTTCCTTTTTTAAACAGATTTTTGGTTATTGATTTTCAATACTTATCAGAGGCATTCTGATACAAAACCTATCTAAGAACACTTCCAGATACATAAATTATATTTGTGTGAAATTTTATAAAAATCAGCCGAGCCATTTCAAAGTTCATAAGGAACGAATTCGCATGTACATACGCACAGTGCCTTTTATATAAAAGTAGATAACAGTAGGCAAAGAGTAACTCTCTTATGTGTATGGACATAGTGGTTATAGAAAACCCCCTATTCTTTACTAGCAGGGATACCTAGTGTTTGGAGGTGTGAAAAAAAAATGTGGTAGTAGGCAGGCAAGCTTGAACCTGTGACGCGAAGGCGGAAAAGAAAGTGAAAGAAAATGTGATATCTTACCGCTACGAGGCGACAGGAAGTGAAAAGCGTTCAAATTTAGCAATGTTAATCAAAAAGTTGACTTGCTAAGTGAATGAGTGAAATGAAGGTTGGCTGAAGGCCAGTTCAGCTTTCTGCAGTTCCATCTATTTGTTTCCCAACGATGTTGGGGAAAACCAATTCCCACAAAAAGGGAGTGTCCAAATGAATAGGAATCTGCCTTTGCTTTCGATTAGTTTCGCTTTTATACGAAAAACATGCGACAGGAAGGAATAGAGTGAATTTTGTAAAAGTCGCTCAAATAAAAGATAGACGACCTTCGTTGGTAAATCGGAGATATTATAATCTAGGGAGTATATAAAAAGTTCTAAAAAATAGTACCCCCTCCTTCCCGAGAGCTCCAACGAAAAAAGCTTTTGCTGGATATACAAAAACGCGGCGCCACGTTTGCGTTTTATATATATATATATATATGTGTGTATGTATATATATATATATATATATATATATATATATATATATATATATATAGGTGGTCCTTCTAATTGCTGTGGCAATCAACAATGAACAAATGTTTAAACGTGGCAGCATCATCATGTATGATGACTGAAAGTTTCATTGCTTCATTTAACGGAGAATCATTAATTGTAGATGTTATCAGTTGCTAAATATTCAAATCCAGTTCCTGGAACAAACGAGTCGGATAAATCCAAGAATACGCGACCTGATTATATGCACACAAATAATCAACAGCGGCTGAATGATATACCCGAAGAAGGTATGATGTGGGGAAAGGTGCACTCCAGCAGTGTATACGAACAAAAATATTACAAAAAAAAAGATAAATAAATGATTAATCAGCACAAAAAATTCTTTAACCCTTTCTCTTTTAGTTTTCTTTAACTCTTCTTTCCAGGAGGGACTTCGATAACTGAATGCACGGTAGAAGATGGTTGGTGTGTCCGCAATACAACAAATATCACCACGCCCAGTGGCCTGTCGCTCATCACTGAAATCTACTCGTGTCAACCAATGGAGATGTGCGATTATTACAACATTATAGGCACTCACACTCTGTGTACTAACGTAAGTAAACAAATGTTTTACACAATTTTTCATGGTAGATACTCGACTCTGATCCAAAGCCCATTCTCATCCTGTAAAACATTACCGCTAAAAATTGCCACAAAGAAAATAGAAAGTCTTGGGTTTACTTTCGGTCGCCTCATAACTCTCGCTTCCTTTATTGTGTGCTCGTCGACAATCATGATGATCATTTTTTTATTTGTGTGACCCAACGGGTGTGGGCCCCCAACAGATCGCCGATTCCAAACGATGTGTGTCGTGGATTTTTTTGTTCGACTATTCCTCTTATGGCCGGATCGTCATTTTCTCGCTGGCAAACATCAATGGGAAAACACGTGGTTTCACAAAAGTAGTAATATAATAAATCGTGGAACAAAGAAAGGAAAAACACAAACGCCAATGCTCACATATAATTGACTGTTGGGCTTGTGTGTGTTTTCTCCCCGTTCTATCGATGTTACGTTCGTCTCTATTTCTGTTTCAGTCAACTCTAGAACTGTCCAACTCCCATCCGGCGTGACGGGCATCTAGTTGTCAACTAACTGTCTCCTCTACGTTGGTATCTGAGGTCGCCTCCCCCCTTAAGAGCTCTTTACCTGTCCTTCACATTGTGACCAGACGTGCGTGACCCCGACAGATCGCCGACTAGAAATCCAGCGTTGCATGGGGAGAAGAAACAACGTAATACCGGAAAGAATATATGGTGCTTCTCTAGATTAATCCCTAAGATTAAAAAAGAAAATTACACAAAAACTTAATGTACACAGTAAAATTCATCCAAATTCATACAGAATTTTTTTTATTTAAAAAAAGAAAAATCAAACTCCGTGTACACATATATATACAGAAAGCCATTCTTAACATAGAGATGAGGGTGGCTTTGTTAAATTTTGTGACTGGACGTACGTGGCCCCGACATATCGCCGACTCCCAACGTCGTGTATCGTGGATTTTTTCGTTCGACTATTCTTCTTATGGCCGGATTGTCATTTTCTCGCTGGCGATTGTCGATAGGAACACACACGGTTTCACAAAAGTAGAAATAAAATAAATCGTGGAACAAAGGAAAAACACAAACGCCATGGACGGTTGGACTTGTGTGTCTTCTCCCCGTTCTATCGTTCGTTTGTCAGTTGTCTCTGTTTCGCACTCAACTCTAAAAACTGTCCAGCTGTTGTCGCTATCAACTCCCATCTGCCGTAAACGGCATCTAATTGTCAACTGACTGTCTCCTCTGCATTGGTATCTGAGGTCCCCTACCAGAAGCTGCCCTTCCCTGTTTTATCTGTAGGTTTCGATTGTCAGTGTCAAATCTAAAAAGGCTCGATCTAAAAATACCTAGCGATTCATTGTTTGTTACTTCCTATTGTTGATTGTAGAACGTTTCCTATTTCTTTGTCTATTGCCTCCCCTCTCAGCTCTTATTGGCTCAAGTCCACCTCAGGTCCACTTTATAGTATCACATTTGTAAAAATAAAATGCCAGAAAGAATGTTATCAAAGCGAAATAAATATTTACAGATAAAATAATTTAACGCAGACAAAAATGTTAACTTGGTGACAAAAAATATTAGAATATAAACAAAATGACGTAACGAGATACATTTAAAAATACACGTGTCAGTTGGTGAAGGGTTGGGAGTCAGTTAGCAGATCCAGTCAGTAGTTAGGGGAAGGACGGTCGTGGGCAGTTTAATGGTTCCGACTAGAAAATGTTGATAGTAAGTCTAAGACCAGCATTGCAGCTTTCCCACCGGGAAAACATCTGAAAAAAAAGTAAATCCCACCGTACAAATCTTTGTTTGTAGCTTTTCTGAGGATTCGTCAAATCAAGATCGACCCAAGATGAAGCAGGTATGTTTTTGTCATTGGATGATGTAAACTCCAAGAGACTGTTATTTTGGTCCCCCAATTTATCAGAGAGGGACCTATGTTTTCAGTGGCGTCCGTCCGTGATGATTGCCGGATAACTGTTTATTAGTTTTTCCTGAAATTTTGCCACAAATTGTATTTCATTAAATAGATGGGCACAGTGAAAAAATTTTTTTTGCAAAAATTCCTGTTGCGCGTCCCCAGTGGCTCAAAAGAGGTTAAAAAAAAAAAAAAATGCCCCCAAATTGCGAATAATGACACGTTTTGCTCCATAACTTTTGATCCATCCATTAGATTTTTCTGAAACTTGGCCAAAATGTGGAGACCATTGTTCTTAATATAAATCCAGTATGGGTGACCCTGGAAAAATTCTGGACTGCGTCTACAGGGACTATCGGTGCTAAAAACGCTCTTTTTTTTTTTTTTTGTGGCTCTTTTTTTCATATTTCTCAATGAAAACTTAATATGTCTGATTATGTAGTGGCTTTTACGGGGGTTAACTCAAATATACATGTATTAAGGCCTGAAACCACCATTATGATGTTGCATCCCTCTGCCTGTTCTACAAATACTTTAATGGTGAATGCTCTGACGAACTGCAAACACTTGTACCTCCCCGACGTAACTACCCCCGACAAACCCGACAAGCTACTGAGTCTCATCCCTTTACAGTAGAGATCCCTAGGTGCAAGAAAGCCTTTTACTCCAATAGTTTCTTCCCCAGAACTGCGGGTCTTTGGAACTCCCATCCGGCATTCTGCTTTCCCAACTGTACTGATATGCAGAAGTTCAAGTGTAATGTGAACATACATCTTTCTACTCATCTCCCTTCATAATGCCCCTGCTAATTAAGTCCCTGATAGTAGCCCCCTGCTTCAAAGTGGCACTGTGCCTTGTTTGGGGTGAAAATTGAATAAAAAAAAAAAATTAAAAAAATAAAAAAAAAAAAATTATCCATTTACACTGGGATTCGGTATCACTAGGAGGCTCAAAAGAGGTTAAAAATAGCCAAAAATTACACTTTTTGCCACATGGCATTTGATCCATTCATGAGATTTTCCTGGAACTTGACCAAAATCTGGAGGCCATTGTTCTTAATATAAATTCGGTATGGGTGACCTTGGCAAAATTCTGATTCGCATTCTTCTGGGACTTTCAGGGCTAAAAAAAACATGCCTTTTTGGAGCTCTTTTTTCATATTACTCAAAAACTTGATATTTATGTCTATATAGTGGTTTTCCATGGTGTTGAATTCAAATATACATGTCGTAAGGCATGAAATTGCACCGTTTGTTCATTTTCACTGGGATTCAGTGTTCCCAGGAGCTCCAAAGGTGTCACAAATGCCTCCAAATTGCAAAAAATGACACTTTTTACCCCATAATTTTTGCCCCATCCATTAGATTTTTCTAAAACTTGAGGAAAATGTGAAGGTAACGTTGGCCTTTCATATTTCTCACGTTCATCATTTCTTCACTATTTTTTTGTGGCGTCATCTCACATGCAGCACCAGAGGGGGACCACGCATGCGCGGCTTGTCTCTCTTAATGTTATAATTGTTATGTTCTGTTTAAACAATCACTAGACGATCAAGAGTTACATATCTAGATGATCGTGTGTGTGTGTGTGTGTGTGTGTGTGTGTGAAACCTCCATATATGACGCTTTAGTTCTCACATTCCATGAGTGATGTATCTGACTGTTTTCTGAATCAGAATCCATTCATCTTGCACTTATCATTGGCTAGTTTTACATCTTGAAGTAGTAGCTTTTTCTTTTTCTTAGCTCCTTACATCAAGTGGCTTTATGCCTTGTCTGGAGTGAATTCCATTTAAAAAAAAAATTCTTCCTTTGTGTATCCAGAACTTTCAGAAAAAAGGTTTCTTTTCAAGAACTATTCACAATACCATAGGGTTGCTTTCCAGCTGACTATAACATAATTATTTTAGAGTCCAATGTCAACAAATGCCTGAATAATCCAATTCTGTCCATTTCACACATTTCCAATCCTCTTAAGATGTTGTTCATCACTAACAACCTTGTTAACCCTTATGCTTGAGTCGTCTTCTATTTCTGCAAGAACATCAGATTCCAGAGTTCGACAAGATACACCTGAAGAAACTTGGAGGTTACATCGACCGAAATGTTGTGTGAATAATATCCAAGATGAACAATAGTCTGAATAATTTAAGCATGATCTTTATCTCAAAACTTCAGACATTTATTTCGGCATTTAATTCCTTTGTCAAATTGAACAAAATTTTATTTTTTCTAAATCTTCGCTTAAAGCCCAAAAAACGTTTGAGTTGAATCAATGGAAAAGTGTGAAATCCTTTGGTGATTATTTTTATGAAATTATGATAGACTTGCATATCCCATTGGCTAACTGTACTCAGGTGTCTTGGTTATTCCAGTTGAAGAGATATCCTAAAGATAATACAAAGAGTTTATTTACTTAGTTATGCTTCTACTTTGGAATGATGTAAAAATCAATTTTATAAAAGGCTTCCTAGGTTGATCAGTTGATTCTTGTCTCGAATTCTCCCTAAATAAAAAAAAAAGAAAAAAGAATTCTAAAAACAAAAAAATCATATTCCAAAAATTATATAAATTGATCAGGTAGTTTTATTTTTAAATAAAAAATGAAATTTTATGAGTGTCTGAAGAGTGACTCTTTTACATGCCAGTTTGAAAAATATTTTGTAAGAAACCAAGGGAAATAACTCTACTACTTCATATTAGATTTATGTTGTAATGTTTACAATGTCCACCAATCGGTTAAAAATAATTTTCTGTATAAAAATTACTTGATCAATTTACAATTTACGTATGGAATATTATCTTTTTGTTTTTAATGGCTATGTACATCATACGAGTTTTTCTTTATTTTTGTCTTTTAATATAGTAAGGATTTTGAACAAAAAACAATCAGTTTGTCATGCTCAGATTAAAATTGGTATTTTATTGTTAAATGTATAAACTGAATGCACACATCTTAATATCTGGCTTTTATTTGTTTTACATTTCTCATATTTTAAATTTCATCTTTTTTTTAATTTTTAATTTTCTTTTTCAGACAAATTCCTCCGAAATCTGCTGTTGTCCAGAGAATCGGTGTTTTGCTTTTGCTGCACCCAGTGTTGATGGCGACGAGAGCAGTTCTACCTACGACAGTGTAACATCAACTGCAGAGTCAAATGCAATTGACTCTCCCCACAAGGTTCAACTGATCCGACCCGATATGACCTCGCTTGGTCCAAAGCTGGGCGGCAGCCATCAGACGTGGTTCTTTGTCGGCTGTCTTATTCTCGTCTTCTCTGTCTTCTTCTGTTTGCTAGGCACCGTTATCATGGTCACCGTCCGCTACAGGCAGGGCAGACAGAAGCAGACAGTCACGCTGGCCTACACCCGCATTGCAGCCGACTCTCCCGCAGGCAACGGAGATGAAGACATCCAAATGCTATTAGGGTAGGAATCCACAATGTTGTTCAAATGGGGGAGTGGGGCCGCCACTGGTATCAGGGGTTAGGGTTAGGAAAATTGATTACATGACTGAGTTAATGTTTAGAAACTTGAAAGGTAAATGAGAAAGAAACTTCTTTTTTATGACGTAATACGTGATGTTGTCTTTATTTTTTATTGCTTTTTAGTTTCTTGCGTTGGTTCTACTCGGCGCTCTTCTTCAGGTGTTTTTGTTGCAGTTCATAAGCTGTGAATTTCTGTTCAAAATTCAGTTCTTATTTAGAATTCAACCTAATTAAAAAACAAAAAACGTACACAAAAACCTTTGATATGTATTCATCATGGAACAAAGAGGTCATATTCCAAAAATCACCTAAATTGATCCAGTAGTTTTATTTTTAACTAAGAAAATGAAATTTTATGATGATGCAAAGATTTTCTCACCTGCCATTTAAAAAAGGGGGGGATAAGTCCACAATAATTCAAACATCTGAGATCAGTATATGCTACTTTGTATGGATGCCCAGCGCAAATGGAAAGTCCACGATATTATACCAGATATTACCGTTGAATCTTAGCTGGAAGACAAAGAAGGCATATTTTATTTTCATGTACGCCTGAAAGTGACATTTTTTTTAAAAACTATATTTTTTACATTACGTTTTCGGTGATTGGGAAATCCTACTTATGAAAAAGGAGAAAAGAAGGTGATAACATACTATGAGGATTAAATCAGCGTATATCTACAAATTAATCGGATCAGAGCATGTTATCACCTCTTTTCCTGTTTAATAAATAGGATCTCCCAATCGAATAATTTATAATCTGGAAACCGTGACATTTACGTACGTTAAAGGTACTACAGTATTATCATTCTCAATAGAAAAACAAATTTCAAATGGACACACAACACACAAATTTCAAATGGACACACGAATTTCAAATGGACACACAACACACAAATTTCAAATGAAAAGCTGCCATAATGAAAAAAAAAAAATGGAAATATGTTGGTATTGAGAAAAAGGAAAAAGTGATTTTGTAAATTTTGTTTAGTCACAACTTTCACAGTGATCTAATTTGACTGACCACGTTCCGTAATATATTTTCACATAAGAACACTTTATGAATGAAATATTCTTTTTTTTTTCTTTTCTGCACTATCTTTTTAATCAAAATTATTACTCCACTTATATGTGGAACCGTTTCTTTTCTACTTTCAGGTTTCTGATATGATTAACTCAGTCATTGGTTTATCTTAACAGCATAAAGTGGTGCTTTTTATGTGATACAAAGCTTCTTTTTTGGTCCCATTAGGGAGTCTGAAGGAAGTCACTATTGTCTAAAAAGAGAGAAAAAAAAACATAACTGCACTTAAAAAATGATGATGATGCTTACACCCCCTCCACCCCACCTCTTATCTCTCTCCTCCATAAGATTTTGTTTTTTTAATCAGCTATTTTGTAGGTCCGGGCAAAATAAGCTATTTTGTTGGTTGGTTGGTTCATATTTAAAATCCTTAACTGTCATCAAATAAAGAGAATGATAAATAATGACAGAATGGTTTTTATGTTTTATTTATTCAGTTAATTTGAGTGGAAAGTATCCCTGGACTTAGCCTATTTTAAAAATCTTTTGTGTTTAATAAGTTTGACTCCTAAAATAAGCAATTATTTAAAAAAAAAGAAAAAAAAAAAAAAAGTAAAATTTGAACACCATTTTTAATTAAATCGAGTGAAAGTAACAACACAAATTTTGAAATAACAAAGTTTACAGTTTCAGAAGTTTAAAACTATGCAGGTCGATAGAATATTACATTTTTGATCATTTGGTAACTGTTATTTGTTGTATTTTTGTTTCTTTTCTCCCTTTTCTTTGTTACTTTACATTTGTTAACTATACTACATTTTTGCCAAAATTTGTTTTAAATTGTAATCGGTAAAGAATAAAATAAATTATTTATTCGACCTGCCATTGTCAGCCATGTTTGATCAGCACAGATCACACTAAATGGCATCCTTTATTTATTAGCATAAAATGATCGTTAGTCAGGGCTTGGCTGGCAAGGCCACTAGAACCAACCCTTCGTGCTGAGCTTAGGTGTCTGTAATCATTTCAGTATAGTTGGACGTGCTGGGAATTGCTTCTCACTGTGCCTCACTTACAGATCACTCTTACCCCACCGGCACCCAAAAATGTCAAAAGATCTATTAAAAAAATAACACTTTTAGCAAAACCTGTTTTAATTATGTATTTCACTTGATAGTAATTTTTTTTTAATTAAAGATTTTGTTCAAAAGATTAATGTACATCTGTTTTCCAGTTCTTTTAAAAACAGAATAATTTTCTTTTCTTCGGTACTTGTATAGTTTAATCGAGGTATAAAAAAATGAAAATTTTGAAAAAAGGTTATATTGTACGTATTCGTTTTGGACTAAAGATCTCCGAAAAAAAACTAATTTAATTTGATCGAGTAGTTTTTTTTGTTTTTTGTTTTTACAGTGGAAAAACCTATTTTTATGAGAGCATGACTTCAGTCAGCCATTATGGAAATTGAGAACATGCCACGGGGAGATAACTCGATGTAAAGCGCCTACACTCCCTCCCCATCTTTATTACTAGCTTTTCTTCCTAAAAATCAAACCTTTTGCTCGGTATCATAACAAATTGTTTTTTCGCTGTAAAAAAAAAAAAAACTTTAGTGAAATTTTTTTCCAGACAACTTCGTTCCATAACGGATATGTACAATATAACCTATTTTCGATATTTTCATTTTTTAATGTCTTGAACTTTACAATTACCTTTTCTTTGTTTTTAATTAAAGATAAAAATATCATTAAAGCTGAAATTAATACTATTATATAATACTAAATTAATACTATACTATTAATAGTTAAATTAATACAATACTATTAATAGTTAAATTAATACAATACTATTAATAGTTAAATTAATACAATACTATTAATAGTTAAATTAATACAATACTATTAATAGTTAAATTAATACAATACTATTAATAGTTAAATTAATACAATACTATTAATAGTTAAATTAATACAATACTATTAATAGTTAAATTAATACAATACTATTAATAGTTAAATTAATACAATACTATTAATAGTTAAATGAAGATAAATGTATTAAAGATTTTTTTTACTAAAATTAATGAAGCGTAAAAAGTTTTTCTCAACACTTTCTGGCGAAAAATAAATCCTTCTGTCATTATTTCCTTCATAACTTTATAAACAAATTAAAATGAAAAAGAGATTAAATCAACCAACCGACAAAATAATGGAAGATCAAAAACAAACAAAAACATTTTTTTTTTACCGGGAGTTACTTCCCCTTAAATCAGCTAAAAAATCAAAACTAAAAAATAATTTTTTAAAATTATTTTTCAAAATTTGCTCAACTGTTTATTCGATTTTGCTATCCATTTTCTTTTTATATATATTTTTTTAAACTTAGATTTTTCTTTTTTCTTTTTTTTTTTTAAGCTCTTAGTTTAAAAGGAGTGAAGATTTTCCAGTGTGTATACATCAGTTTATTTTTGAAGAAACCAAAAAATGTGAAAGTGAAAAAAGTTTTAATCCGGAAACGGTTCAAGTAACTTATTTTGCCCTTGTCAATTTTCTTTTAGTTGCATTGATTTATCGAAAACTTAGGCCTTAAATTCAGGAAGTGGGATTGCCACAATGATTTTCATTGGCTGATGCTGAGCGCCCGTGTTGTTTTATCTATTTTTCTGTCAGGCCATTTAGTTTACAATGTTGAATGTAGGAAACATTTTTCTTTTGAGAAATGTTTGGGTTGCTGATAGAGTGACTTTGATGATTTGAAATTTAAAGCTAGTTCATTATTGATGAGTTTGCAAAATGTATTTTATGGTTGATGTATATATTTTTTATTTTACTTCAAAGAGGCCCCTCTTTCTAGAGTTACAATTCATCTCTATTTGAAATACATAGATATTGAAGTTCCTCAAACACTGAGTTGGTCCTGGATATGACCTTAAACTATATCCAGTGGTGAGACCCCAGCTTGCGGGCTTTGGGGAGTGTGGAGTCACACTTTAATTGTCATTGCTCCCAGGTCCACTCTGACCCGGAGTGGTAGTACCTGTTAGGGTCCCAACTATGGGTTAAATAGAAACCAACTTGAAAACAACAAATATATTCTATTAAAAAATTGTTCTTCAAAATCTTTGGATTCGGCATTAAATAACCTGAAAGGGTTGATATGCCATAAAAAAAAAAAAAAAAAAAAAAACAACCAAACACCGAGATAGTCAAGAAATTGAGAACATCCCTCCCTAAATAACCATTTAAATATGTTTTAGTATATTTCTTTGTGGTTTGACTGGATCCCAGGACAAGAATTCATCTATTCTGGTAGAGTATCCAGTTTCACGCTGCTACTTAAGGCAACTTGGAAAAGGTACACCATTCCTCAGAAAAGATAGTATCGGTTGGCCGTACTGAAAGGATCTTATTTGGACCACGAATACTGTAGGTTTACTTGTAGGGAAAATTATCCTCATGCTAGGTTGTCCTGACAAACCCCCCAAACAGAGAGGCCTTAGACACTCGAGGACAGTGTCTAGTAGGCATTCAAGTTTGTGTATATGGAATATAATCATCCAACGTTAATAACATATTTTTGAAGTAGGTCTGTCTTATTTGAGTGCCATTTTGGGTGCCTCTTAACATAACACTCTCCAATAAGTGAAAATTCTGATTCATGAGAGGAAGGATTCTAGACATAAATTTTAGTAACATTATATCTTGATTTTCATCTTTGTAAGGGGAGAAAAGTCTAGAATTTTGAGAATTCTACCCATCATGGAATTATTTTAAAGTTATGGCTTACATCAGGGTGTGTGTGATTAACGTATAATGGATATCATGAAGGTCATTTTCACACTAATATTTTTGAGAAAGGTATGAACCTTAGTACTATGGTTAAAATAAACTTTTACAATGAATCGTTTACAATAGATGGATTGTGCTTTGAAAGATGGAATAATACAAAAAAGGGGGTTGATATGCCATAAAATAGAGAAACCAAAATTAAAAATTAACATACATTTATTAACCTCTTATCCTAGAGTGGCTTTCAGGCCTTGATAAGTGGTGACTTTTAAGTAAAAAAAAAAAAGAAAAGAAGTGTTTGTGATTTTTATTTTAGCTATTTTAATGGACTAAACTTGATGAAAAGTTTTTATTGGAAGGAGGTATACAAAATTTGAAATTATGAAGAATCAAAACGCTTTTATTTCTTCGTTACTTAAGATTTTTTAAACTAAAAAAAAAGACTTGAATGGAATACCTTTTTGTGTCTTATTTTAATTTTAGTGGATTTAATGCTTAATATTATTTTTGTATCCAAAAATATTCTGATCTATATGCACAGCATTTAACACGGGGCAATGTCATTTTGGAAGAGAAAACAAAAAGGAAACGATATACTTGAGTTTGGGAATTTTCTGATTTGGGAATTTGTGTTATTCGAACAACTATTCGCATTTTGATTGTTATTATCGCAATGTTTCAGCGAATGTAAATTTCAACCTTCTTGAGATGCACCTTTTTGAACTCGAGAACTTAAACGATTCAAAATTCCGATTGAAGAGTTTAAAAAAAAAAATGCACTTAAAGAAGGTCAACGGTTACATCTAAAACATTGCTAAAAAAAAAAAAATGAGAATTCCAAATAATCATTGGTTGCTACTATTATTTTTCTTTACAAAAAAATTTGAAGTGCATTATAAATGTACCAGAATTTTCGTTTTGTTAGGCCATTCCGGTTTTTACTACGTCTCTAATCCTAACACATATTTTACTTCATTTGGATGAAGAAATCAACCTAAGATGGATACAACATCAATTTGCTAACTCTTTTTCTTTCACACCATTAGTGGGTATCCATTTTGTTAAACCATCCAATTTCATTTTAATAAAAATTCATCAACACACACCTTTAACTCACTAATTTTACACCTGCTGCGTCTGTAAACCACCAGGTAGTGTTAAAAACATAAAATTCTTTTCTTTATTGGAAATGTTTACGTTTAACACAATGCTACTATTTGAATTTGCTTGTGAAGCAATAACTAGGGTTAAATTAAAGCAAAATCTATATATAAAGCTGAACATATGTGTCTAGTAAGATATAATCTCAAAATAAAGGGAGATTACCATTAGCAAGTGCAGTGTAAAGAAATTGATGTCATGCAACGTATAAATATTAATAATCGTTTCTTTATTTTCACTTTAAAATATTAGTTGGGACGGGGGGGGGCAGCTTTGCACAGTCGTAAAATATGTTTAAATATGATATTTTGATTTGTCCAGATTTCCTAAATATTATTATAATCGTGATTTTAAAAGAAAACGTATTTGGGTCCCATCAGCTAGAATCGAAACAGAAAGCAAAGTTGTAGTATTCAAAGCTGGTGACGTTACCACTGTATCAACGTGATACGCATATGAGCTGATTAAAATAAACTTAGATGAATGAGTGAGAGAGAAAGAGTGAGTAACTGAGAGATAGAGAGAAAAAAAGAGTGTAAAATAGATATAAACTGTAACAGAGAGAAGTAGGAATGTTTAACGATTTTATTTAAATTTTGACCCCTTAAAAACTAGTTTAACCCATAAAAGAACTGTCCATAAAAAATCTGATCATTTGAGGTCCCTAGCGCCGCTCTGTGACTTTAGTTTTGGAAGAGATAGTTTGAAAATATGAAGACAGACAGACAGACATAGTTTTATAAATTAGATTTATGTATAAGCAGTATTTCCCTGGAAAAGTATCTTTTTTAATGGAAAAAAAGAGTATGCATTCTTGAAATTTTGTCATAATCACGACAAGCAGCTAAATCCCACCTCTTCACAGTAGAGATCTCTAGGTGTAAGAAAACCTTCTGCTCCAATAGTTTCTTCCCCAGAACTGCTAGACTTCGAAACTACCTTCTGTGATTCTGCTTTCCCAACTGTACTGACATGCAGAAGTTCAAGTGTAATGTGAACAGACATCTTGCTGCTTATCTCCCTTCATAATATCCCTGCAACTTATGTCCCCGATAGTAGCCCCCTACTTCAAAGTGGCACTGTGCATTGTTTTGGGTGAAAATTGAATTAAAAACAAAAAAAAAAATATTTAACGCATTCAAATAAGAGAGAAGTAGGAATGTTAAACGATTTTATTTCAATTCAAGAAAAACTAAATAAATTAATAATTTAAAAAATTAAAGAAAACAAACTAAAACTTAATTTTCATTTGTAAAAAAAATATTTGAGAGGTTGCATTATGGAGTTCTTGCTCATTAAGGTAGATTGCTTTGAGCATGGATTGTTCAGATTTGGGGTAATTCCGACACCTGGCATCAAATGTATTATCTACTGTTCTTTAATACAATGGTTAGGGTGTGCATTCCATGATGAAGGTTTCTTGAAGCGGGAATATCTTTTCTCTCTTTTTAGTCATTATGAATGACTATTGACTTATCAATGCAGGCAGACTATAAATGTACATCTATCAAAAGATATATATCTATTATATAAAGCTGAATGTGTGTGTGTGTGTGTGTCTGGCCACGAATAGGCTCCTATATGGTTGACTATTTTAAAAAACTGATTACATATAATGATAGATGTATCGAGACACAGGAATGGGTATGTTTGATCTGGCAGAACAGTGGTTCATTAAAATTGTGGGGTCTGCGTTCATGGCTGGTCCACAAAGTATGGAAATAAAAAAAAATTAAAATATTAAAAAAAAAAAAAACGTTTACAAGTGTTTCTGATATAGATGTACATAAGAATACTTTGATAAGTATGTTTTAACTTAAATAGAGATAGTATAATAAAATTGTGGGGTCTGCGTTCGCGCCTGGCCTTCAGAGAATGGAAATAGGCACAAACTTTGATAAAGACTTTTCATATCTATCTGTGTAAGTATACTCTGATAATTATGTTTGTTTGAAGAAATATGGTATAATAAAATTATGGGGTATTCGTTCGCACCTGACCTCCATAGAATGGAAATATGTCACAAAGTTTAACAAGGTTTTTTAATATAGATCTACAGAATATTGTGATAAGTGTTTCAGTGTGAACAGGTATGGTATAATAAATTATGGGGTTTATCTATTTTATTTTTACTTTCATCATATTTTGCTTTGGTTTTGATACCCCCAAATTCAACCCAAATTTACAACCCTTCCTTTTCATAACCTATCATACTTTCATAAATCAGAGTCCATTTTCTGTAGGCTGTTTTTGAACCCAGTCA
Source organism: Euprymna scolopes (assembly GCF_053919585.1). Lineage (NCBI taxonomy): Eukaryota > Metazoa > Mollusca > Cephalopoda > Sepiida > Sepiolidae > Euprymna > Euprymna scolopes. The sequence continues at coordinate 3,448,534 of NC_136502.1, forward strand.
ACGATGGGTACTTTTACTAGTATATATATATATGATGATTGCAACGTCTTGTCAGACGAGTGCCACTCCCTCAGACACTTAAAGTCCATAAGTTCAAAAATGACTTCCATCACCACAAGACCATTTTAATAGACAAATGCCGAGTGAGTATCCATACACAGATGATGTTACAGAGTCTTAGTTTTGTACGACAACTAAGTCTCTCTCAGTTCAAAATGTTGAGATCCAGCAACAAGCAAGAGCAAGATAGCCAGCAATAAGTTAAACTGCAGACCAGCTTAATGCGGGTACTGATCTCCCGCTTTATGGTTTTTTAAATCAGAGATTTGCTTCTCCTAGAAAGGTTGCCTTCACCACGACTTAGGGGAGCCCTCTCCACCCCAGCACACACATACATACACACAAGCACACGGTGCTAGTTGGCTGTTTACCCTGAAAAAGGGTTCATTCGCCCTTTGGAAGGTCTTGTTTTTAATCATTCAGGGAGACTAGTCACCCTCCTCACCAAACAAGTCTGGTGGGGGAACCAGTTTAGTCGCCGGTGACCTGACCATGAGGCAGGTAGTACTGGGTTACATGGTACCAGTAGCATATGACATGACCTGACATAAATATATATACATACATACATACATACATAGAGTGGAGTTCCAAAGGTAATGCCTCCTATTAATTCCGTCCGAATGGATCAAAGGTGATTGCAAATTTGCATTGCAATAAGGACTTAGCTTATACATTCATCACCTGAAAGTTTCATTTCTCTGTTGCAGATATTGACAGTATGAGACTCTAAGAAATAACCCCTGTTATGGGCATGTGTCAGAAGCTGAGATGCATCTATGAATTCCTGACAAAAGTGTCTCGACAATTGTGGTGACTATGTGGAGAAATAAATTCTGGAGGACAAAAGGTCACTTGTTTTAATTCTGGTCTTAAGTTTAAAAAACGAAAAAATAAGGAGGCTTTACTTTTGGAGCGACATATATTTATCTATATATGTATATATATATCAGTCTTTGAAAGTTTTTCATGGTAAATAACTGATAATCCTAATGATAATATTAGAACAAGAGTAATTTCTTAGCAAACTAATTTGAAAGTGATTGACTCACAAGCAAATGAAGTTTTTAATGAAGAACTACAATTTGTTTTATATTATACTAGCGGGGGGTACCCGGCGTTGCTCGGTGTTTGGAGGTGTGTGTGTGTTAAAAAAAAATGTTGGCTGGTTGTTTAGAGGTGTAAAAGAAAAAAAAAAAAAAAGTGGCGTGATGTTTGACCTAGTTTTGCGCTGCAAGCCAGTTAGTTTCCCCCCGCCCCATCATTCGTTTTTCGAAGATGCGGCGAGCTGGTGAAAGTCGGGCAAATTAAATACACACGCGACCCCTGTTCTTAAGTCGTAGATATTACGATTTAAACGTGATATAAAAAGTTTTAAGGAGCGAGCCGAGCGAGAAGGCCGATGAAAAAAGCCTTTTGCAGACATACACAAAGAGCAAATATACATGCATATTTTCACTTTTATATATATATATATATATATATATATATATAGATTGTTTTAATTTTTAAAAAATTTCTGAGACTATAATTATAAAACTCTGTGAACCTTGCATGCTTGCATCTTGTCTTCCATGGTAAGGTGATTCTATCTTTCCAAAAAGGAATGACAGGTGAATATATATAGATATATATATATATATATATATATATATATATATCTATATATATATATATATATATTAGTGGCTTGGCAAGCCCACAGGGGAGACAACCAAAGCACCAAAACTGAAGCTGGCCTGCCAGGATACTATATATACAAATATAGGCAAATTTGGGCATATTTTATTGGTTTGACAATATAGGTTCTTTTGTATCAATTGTCATAAAATTTTAACCATAGAATTGTATTATAATCTTCAGAAAGCCTGCAAATTTTCATGTAGTTTCGTCCCATAGAACCAAAGATACAAGCACTTGAGTATTCAATTTGACTACCCGTGTGTATGTGTGTATATATTGGCAGCAAGTCATTATTCAAGCCCGTCTTTGTTGGATAACTTTTCAGTTCGCTGAGCGGTGTTTTTTATTTCGGCTGACACATTGTATATTATGTTGCTTAGTAGTTGTTCAGCTATGTTCTTAAGCGCTTTCAAATTGGTACATCCGATCATTTACTTGATGGAGGCTTGGTGTATTTATAGTTTTTTTAAAAAAAATTTTTTTATTATTGGTTATAAAAGTGAGTGCAGGATGAATAGCAGCAAATTATTTTTAATTTCTTACTTTATATTTTATTTATTTGTTAGTTGTTGAATCCGGTTAGTATATTTGTCCTGATATTAAATGAGATCCGGTTAATAAGGGGATGTAGTCTTTTTTAATTAGTATGGCTTCTAGTAATTTTAGTTTGTGTGCGATCGTTAAGGTATCGAATTTTAGTATTGTTAGTTAAGATATTTCTAATGTCGGATTATTGTAGGTTTTTATCATGGAATGTTAGGTGTTGTTTTATGGCACTATTGTCTGCTAAATTATATATATACACACACCACCTTTTTCGGCAATTTTATAAGTTCGAAATCTCAGCAAGTATTGATCAGAATTTAACAAATGAAGGCTTGTTGGAAAGATGATGACCTCAATTGTATAGTGCATTATGTAATATTTGCCCTTAAAGTCCCACATTAAGGGAATCATCGATCATCCAGAGCCTATTTTTAGCACTTTTTTACAGCCATAAAATGTTTCAATCAGAGTAATTTATTTTCCTAGTTTTACACATGAATTACAAAATATCTGATATTCCCCCAAAACCTCTGGCATTAGGTTATCATACATAAAGTAAATTTCACACTATATAAGGATTATTTGATACTGGAGATATTCGTGATCGTACCCTATTTTCAAAAGAGAGGAGATATAACATATGAGAAATATTTGGAATCAAGTCTCCTCTTGCTGTTATTTCAGATCATTTGAAACCATAGCAGCAAGTTTTAGTCTCCCCTCCATCAAAACCAGAGAAATATATATATATATGGCTAAGGAATGAGGGTGGGGAGTTGTATGGTTTGGTTTCGATTCTAGCTGATGGCACCCAAGTCATATATATTTTTTTTTAGTTTTGATCTCACTACTATATATTAGGTTTAATATAATAATCGATAGAGAATTGTCTTTATAATAATAAATATGTAATCTACATGAATTAAAATATCATATGTAGGCATATCTGACACAGGCAATGCCGGGCGGCCTGCTAGTGTATGTATGTATGTATGTATGTATGTGTATATATATATATATATATATATATATATATATAATTATTTTTTTACTATAATAATTATTAAATACTTACAGACACTAGTGTTTCATCCTTTCGGGAATCATCAGTGCAGGGTGTCACGATTAATACCAGTCGAACGATTCGAACCCCGCATCACAAGACATCTTTGGCCAGATTTAGCGAAGATCTAATCCATTCGGCTACCATTAACCACGTGAAATAACGTCGAATTTAAACATTTTTGATTATAAATGTTCATTTACGTCAGTCAGAGAGTGATCTAATCGTTATACGATGATCTATGCATAAGAGCTAAATTGACCGACTTTAATTCAACTGAAAGTGCTCAACAATAAGAAATGAATTTCTTAAAGGGGCTGTCATAATTATTGTTTTGCTATAATAATTATTAAATACCTACAGACACTAGTGTTTCATCCTTTCGGGAATCTTCAGTGTAGGGTGTCACGATTTAATATATATATATATATATATATATATATATATATATATATATATATATATATATATGTGAATTTTTTTTTTTAAAAGCCAAAGACAATGCAATAACAGTAATAATAATAAATTATACAATATTGTATAAAATAAAGGAAAAATAATATATATATATATATAACCAAAGCTTACAACAGAAATAATAAAAAAAATAAGTAAAATAAAATTACCCCCAACTGACCCTGCCCTGTTTATGCAGTCCAGTCGCGTTCTTTTCCACCATCTTGAATCCACTTTTGTTTTTTGAAAAAGAGAGGTCCCTTTCTCTCGAAATTAATCAAAGTTCCATACCACCCACGGACTTTACATACACCGGACATACCAGCAACTTGGTTATAAATAATTATACATTGAGGTGAGGAAAGATAGACGAATAAAGGCTAGACACTCCTCTACTCAAGTACACCTGTCTATATTTGTTTGTTTTTCTTTCTTTACTTTCATAATTCCGGTCTTTCCCCCGCATTGTTTTTGGCTTTTAAAAACAAAAAAAATTCTATATATTTCTTTACCAACAATGCTTCAAGCAAACTATTACCTACTCACACATATATATATATATATATATATATATATATATATGGTGTAAACAATAAATTGGCGGGTTGAAATCTCAAACTTTTAACCTTGATAAAAAATAGACAGGAAAAGATTTGTATGTTTATTTAACTGTTTTATAAAATACAAATAAATACAAACATTTTGCAAATTCTAGCATTGCTACAAATATAATTTGCTGATTTTTTTCTGTCATCTGATGAGAAGAATAGCAAGAATAGCATTCTTTAAAACTCCGCGGAATAAGGACTTTGTAAATTGTTTTTTGGAGTATTCAGTCGAACAATAAATTTGATTGTAAAGTTCAACTTACAGTTTTAATTTCTTTTCTAATAAGCTCTACTCTCTATTGTGTGTGTATTGAACTTTTTATTTGGTTGTGATATGTAAATACTTGGTATTTATATTAGATAGAAGTTCACCGTTGCTTATATCAGGTAAACATTGTATCTCCTTTGATTTCATTTTATATATATATATATATATATATAATGTTTTATTTTTGTTATAACCGTTTTATCTGTTTGTATATGTAACCAAACAGATAAAACCGTAATAAAAAAATAAAACACATATTTGCTCTGCAATAGTATTGAGCACACTCCTCAGGTTTTTACTAATTACCAGTTTTACCAAAAATATATATATATATATATATATATATATACTAGCAGGCTGCAAAATACACTTAAATATGATATTTTAATGCAGATTTCATATTTATATTATATTGGACGCAATATATAGTAATGATTTAAAAAGTTAAAAAAAAAGAACTTATGCACCGAGAGTCAAAACCATAACGTTTAGCTTACGATTTACTTTTTCCTTTCACGTTAATGACTGTACAATGAAGACGACGTCTGCTGCTAAAAATAAAAACATGAAATATGAATTGCTTTTACGTTATGCATTTTTGTAATGCCATCATTCGACATTCGTCTGGCAAATTTCAATTTTTTAATTTTCACACATTTGCACTGATTTTTCCCCCAGCTAAAACGCAAATATAAAGTTTTGCATAGGTTCGAATACCCTATATATGAAGTTTCATGCCTGTAGACCAAAAACTGACAAAGGAGTTTTGTAGGCAAAATGTTTTAAACAAATATAATATATATACGCATACATAAATATATATAAAGAAAGAGGTTTGTGCTTACTATAACCTTTTTGCAAAAATATTACGCAAGTATAAATCATGTAGAATATCTGCATGAATATAATTATACGTAATAGTTAACTAAAGATGATCATCCCATTAGAAATCTGAAAAAATTAATAGGGAATTAATTAAATTGAATGTTTAAAAGAATATGCAAATTAGCTAGATCTTTTGCAGACCAATGAAATTCCACGACCCGTATATAAGAAAATTGTATTTTCTTTTTAAATAAATAGAAAAAAGGGGTTTTAACATAAATATCAATATACAAAAAATAAAATTTATGGGAGAATAGACATATATGTACATATTGCTCACATATTGCTGAAATGTGTGTGTGTGTGTGTGTGTATATATATATATATATATATATATACACACACACACACACATATTTGTATTTATATAGACAAATATTACATACTTGCTACACTGAACATGCTAATGTTTTGAAGCAAATTGATTTATTTATATTCAAACCATCTTGTTCTTAAATGCTTTGAATAGCAGATATAAACTTTATTTCTCTCGACTGGTTTTTTAATAAACCAATTTGCTCCGAAACATTAGCATGTTCACTGTAGCGTGTATGTAATATGTCTATATAAATAAAAATAATATATTTGGCTCTTTTATATTGAGCACTCTTAATAATCTTGTTTTAATTCATGGGTTTTATCTCCTGAATACCTTTATCCTGGTTGGTATGTGTGTGTGTATGCATATATATATATATATATATATATATATAAACTACTTCATTTAATCACATAAATTAATATAGGAAAGTATACATTTATGCATAAACTTGAAGTATTTACTTCAACAGTGCTCAATACATAGGTAGAGCTAGGTAGTAAGTTATAAAATATATATGGCAATTAAGCTACACAGAATATTCCGTGTTTCATCCATGCTAGGATTCATAAGCCTGATGAATCCTAGCGTGGATGAAATGCAGAATATTCTGTGTAGCTTAATTGCCATATATATTTTATAACTTTATATATATATATATATCCAAAATAAAAAATTGGATACTTTACCTTTCACCAGACTATCCATTCATGTGGAATCACCTTTTTCTTCATCATATTCCCTCTGCTTCACTTTTTGTTATCAAGTAAGATCTTTGACTTACTTGTTGTTTCATCAAATACTTTTGTATGCAAAATCCGATCCCGCATTTTGCTAAATCCTACCCTCCGATGAGAAGGAAAGTATTTCTTCGAAACTCCGTGGATTAAGGACTATCCATTTATCTAGTGTTTCCTTTTCAGATTAAATATGTTTTTAACTCATTTCAAAATGTTTTTTAACGTTTTATTAACTATTTGCTCTCTTATATATATATTCAAACATACATATTGCTTGTATTCCTTCAAGGATATACGAAATGTTATATCCAAAGAAGGATAGAGCAAAACCTTAGTTCAATCTCATAAATTTTTCAATCTAATAGAGCCAAATTGTGTGTGTGTGTGTGTGTGTGTGTGTGTGTGTGTGTGTGTGTGTGTGGTGGCTGTCCTCTCAGGTTCAAACACAGTCACCTCCTTTATTTCATGTTCTGTCCCTACTCCCCGCTTGAGTTGGATGTAGCTGCAAGTGGCTCTTTAGATCAATCAAACTGCAACAGATTTTGTACACCCATCAAATATGCATATTTCATGTGAACATTCAAATATATATGGCGAGAGTTAAAAGAATTAGATGGATTCTTTAAAAAAAGATTTATCAGGATAATTCAAAGCTCAACAAATTGATTTGGAGCTTATAAAAATGAAGAATATAAAAATATACACTAATGCATATAGATTTATTCAATATGGATGTTACATTAATTGGAGTGTAGAATAAGTAAACTTTTTATACATAGGTATTTCGTTGTTGGACGGCTTCCTCAGAATAGGCTGCTAATACTGCATCATCTGCGAACAGTTTTCCCTGATGAGGGCCATGCGGACATTAGTTTTGGCATGTAGACGGGCCAGGTTGAAAAAGCTTCCATCTCTAAAACCATATTGCGCCTCTGGGTAAACTCTCTCTGCAAGTGACTGGAGTCTTTTCAATACAACACGAGCAAAGACCTTTCCAACAACGCTGAGCAGAGAGATGCCACGGTCATTATTACAATCACTGAAATCACCTTTATTTTTGTTTTTGTCATGAGTTGTAATGTTGGTGTCACACATGTCTTGCGGAACCGAACCATCTTCCCAGCACTGGAGCAGAAGTTGATAGAGATGATCAAGGTTAACTGTATTTTGGCCGGCCTTGATGATTTCAGGTGGAATGCCATCACCACCTGGAGCTTTACCACTAGCAAGGGTGTCAATGGTTTCAGTGAGTTCGTCAGGAGAGGTGGTATTATCCAGCTCATTTTAAAATTTTCATCTGGACTATTTCTAGGCTAATCAAGAACAGGTATCTATTTCCCCTGTGCCATTTTTTTAGATTTTTTTCTATGAGGTGGAACAGGTTGACACTGGAAGACCCTAAACTTCTCTGCAATGTATATGGAATACAGAAATTACTAAAGACAACCCAGTAGCGGCATAATGTTCTTTTCCAGAAAACTGTCCTTCCAACACCAGTGGCAGATTGAAAAAAGTACAGAATTTAGAATTAATTGAAAATAATTTGGTTCTATTTATCAAGACCAATTTTCCTGATCTCTAATCCTTATTAAACATTTGTTTTTGTAAAAAAAGTTTTAACAGTGGCTGTCACATCCGCACTGATGAAGTCACTGGCACATTGTAAATCGAGATGCTGCTATACCAGCATCATCACAGGATTTAGATTTCAACATGCTTATCTTCGAGGAGGCTGACTGAGAGCATCTCACATAGACAGCTATCTCTGTTTAAGTCTTACCAGCTGAACACATGAATGATGGTTTTAGTGTCTCTGACATATCTCTAACTCTTGCTCAGTCATACGCTGGAAGGCGGTAATATACTGAACACCAAACTTTCCGAATATTTTGCATACTTAAATAAATTATTATATGAAACATTTATACTAAGAGTAAATCATTTAACAACAAAAAATATGAAAGTTGCCCAAAACGAAACATTCCATGTCACTCATGTTTTTGTTGCATAGGTAATACCTTTAAATAAATGGTTAATTTAGTCCATGGGGATGGGAATAAACAAAGAAAAGTTTTGCGGTTTCCTTTGTTTGTTTGAGACAGATTCCAGTGTAAATAGATGTTGTATGTAGATATGTGTGTGTGCGAGTGCATATATATAAATATACAATTTGTGCATATATATAAATATACAATTTGTGCATATATATCAGTATGCAATTTGTGCATATGTATCAGTATGCAATTTGTGCATATGTATCAGTATGCAATTTGTGCATATGTATCAGTATGCAATTTGTGCATATGTATCAGTATGCAATTTGTGCATATGTATCAGTATGCAATTTGTGCATATGTATCAATATGCAATTTGTGCATATGTATCAATATGCAATTTGTGCATATGTATCAATATGCAATTTGTGCATATGTATCAATATGCAATTTGTGCATATGTATCAATATGCAATTTGTGCATATGTATCAATATACAATTTGTGCATATGTATCAATATACAATTTGTGCATATGTATCAATATACAATTTGTGCATATGTATCAATATGCAATTTGTGCATATGTATCAATATGCAATTTGTGCATATGTATCAATATGCAATTTGTGCATATGTATCAATATGCAATTTGTGCATATGTGTCAATATACAATTTTTGCATATGTATCAATATGCAATTTGTGCATATATATCAATATACAATTTGTGCATATGTATCAATATGCAATTTGTGCATATGTATCAATATGCAATTTGTGCATATGTATCATTATACAATTTGTTCATATGTATCAATATACAATTTGTGCATATGTATCAATATGCAATTTGTGCATATGTATCATTATGCAATTTGTGCATATGTATCAGTATGCAATTTGTGCATATGTATCAGTATGCAATTTGTGCATATGTATCAGTATGCAATTTGTGCATATATATCAATATACAATTTGTGCATATGTATCAATATACAATTTGTGCATATGTATCAATATGCAATTTGTGCATATGTATCAGTATGCAATTTGTGCATATGTATCAATATGCAATTTGTGCATATGTATCAATATACAATTTGTGCATATGTATCAATATGCAATTTGTGCATATGTATCAATATGCTATTTGTGCATATGTATCAATATGCTATTTGTGCATATGTATCAATATGCAATTTGTGCATATGTATCAATTTGCAATTTGTGCATATGTATCAATATGCAATTTGTGCATATGTATCAATATGCAATTTGTGCATATGTATCAATATACAATTTGTGCATATGTATCAATATACAATTTGTGCATATGTATCAATATACAATTTGTGCATATGTATCAATATGCAATTTGTGCATATGTATTAATATGCAATTTGTGCATATGTATCAATATGCAATTTGTGCATATGTATCAATATGCAATTTGTGCATATGTATCAATATGCAATTTGTGCATATGTATCAATATGCAATTTGTGCATATGTATCAATATGCAATTTGTGCATATGTGTCAATATACAATTTTTGCATATGTATCAATATGCAATTTGTGCATATATATCAATATACAATTTGTGCATATGTATCAATATGCAATTTGTTCATATGTATCAATATGCAATTTGTGCATATGTATCATTATACAATTTGTTCATATGTATCAATATACAATTTGTGCATATGTATCAATATGCAATTTGTGCATATGTATCATTATGCAATTTGTGCATATGTATCAGTATGCAATTTGTGCATATGTATCAGTATGCAATTTGTGCATATGTATCAGTATGCAATTTGTGCATATATATCAATATACAATTTGTGCATATGTATCAATATACAATTTGTGCATATGTATCAATATGCAATTTGTGCATATGTATCAGTATGCAATTTGTGCATATGTATCAATATGCAATTTGTGCATATGTATCAATATACAATTTGTGCATATGTATCAATATGCAATTTGTGCATATGTATCAATATGCTATTTGTGCATATGTATCAATATGCTATTTGTGCATATGTATCAATATGCAATTTGTGCATATGTATCAATTTGCAATTTGTGCATATGTATCAATATGCAATTTGTGCATATGTATCAATATGCAATTTGTGCATATGTATCAATATACAATTTGTGCATATGTATCAATATACAATTTGTGCATATGTATCAATATGCAATTTGTGCATATGTATCAATATGCAATTTGTGCATATGTATCATTATACAATTTGTTCATATGTATCAATATACAATTTGTGCATATGTATCAATATGCAATTTGTGCATATGTATCAATATGCAATTTGTGCATATGTATCAATATGCTATTTGTGCATATGTATCATTATACAATTTGTGCATATGTATCATTATACAATTTGTTCATATGTATCAATATACAATTTGTGCATATGTATCAATATGCAATTTGTGCATATGTATCAATATACAATTTGTGCATATGTATCAATATACAATTTGTGCATATGTATCAATATGCAATTTGTGCATATGTATCAATATGCTATTTGTGCATATGTATCAATATGCTATTTGTGCATATGTATCAATATGCAATTTGTGCATATGTATCAATATGCAATTTGTGCATATGTATCAATATACAATTTGTGCATATGTATCAATATGCAATTTGTGCATATGTATCAATATGCAATTTGTGCATATGTATCAATATGCAATTTGTGCATATGTATCAATATACAATTTGTGCATATGTATCAATATACAATTTGTGCATATGTATCAATATACAATTTGTGCATATGTATCAGTATGCAATTTGTGCATATGTATCAGTATGCAATTTGTGCATATGTATCAATATACAATTTGTGCATATGTATCAATATACAATTTGTGCATATGTATCAATATGCAATTTGTGCATATGTATCAATATACAATTTGTGCATATGTATCAATATGCAATTTGTGCATATGTATCAATATGCAATTTGTGCATATGTATCAATATGCAATTTGTGCATATGTATCAATATGCAATTTGTGCATATGTGTCAATATACAATTTTTGCATATGTATCAATATGCAATTTGTGCATATATATCAATATACAATTTGTGCATATGTATCAATATGCAATTTGTGCATATGTATCAATATGCAATTTGTGCATATGTATCATTATACAATTTGTTCATATGTATCAATATACAATTTGTGCATATGTATCAATATGCAATTTGTGCATATGTATCATTATGCAATTTGTGCATATGTATCAGTATGCAATTTGTGCATATGTATCAGTATGCAATTTGTGCATATGTATCAGTATGCAATTTGTGCATATGTATCAGTATGCAATTTGTGCATATGTATCAGTATGCAATTTGTGCATATGTATCAGTATGCAATTTGTGCATATATATCAATATACAATTTGTGCATATGTATCAATATACAATTTGTGCATATGTATCAATATGCAATTTGTGCATATGTATCAGTATGCAATTTGTGCATATGTATCAATATGCAATTTGTGCATATGTATCAATATACAATTTGTGCATATGTATCAATATGCAATTTGTGCATATGTATCAATATGCTATTTGTGCATATGTATCAATATGCTATTTGTGCATATGTATCAATATGCAATTTGTGCATATGTATCAATATGCAATTTGTGCATATGTATCAATATGCAATTTGTGCATATGTATCAATATGCAATTTGTGAATATGTATCAATATGCAATTTGTGCATATGTATCATTTTGCAATTTGTTCATATGTATCAATATGCAATTTGTGCATATGTATCAATATGCTATTTGCGCATATGTATCAATATGCTATTTGTGCATATGTATCATTTTGCAATTTGTTCATATGTATCAATATGCTATTTGTGCATATGTATCAATATGCTATTTGTGCATATGTATCAATATGCTATTTGTGCATATGTATCAATTTGCAATTTGTGCATATGTATCAATATGCAATTTGTGCATATGTATCAATATGCAATTTGTGCATATGTATCAATATGCAATTTGTGCATATGTATCATTATACAATTTGTTCATATGTATCAATATACAATTTGTGCATATGTATCAATATGCAATTTGTGCATATGTATCAATATGCAATTTGTGCATATGTATCAATATGCTATTTGTGCATATGTATCATTATACAATTTGTGCATATGTATCATTATACAATTTGTTCATATGTATCAATATACAATTTGTGCATATGTATCAATATGCAATTTGTGCATATGTATCAATATACAATTTGTGCATATGTATCAATATACAATTTGTGCATATGTATCAATATGCAATTTGTGCATATGTATCAATATGCTATTTGTGCATATGTATCAATATGCAATTTGTGCATATGTATCAATTTGCAATTTGTGCATATGTATCAATATGCAATTTGTGCATATGTATCAATATGCAATTTGTGCATATGTATCAATATGCAATTTGTGCATATGTATCATTATACAATTTGTTCATATGTATCAATATGCAATTTGTGCATATGTATCATTATGCAATTTGTGCATATGTATCAGTATGCAATTTGTGCATATGTATCAGTATGCAATTTGTGCATATGTATCAGTATGCAATTTGTGCATATGTATCAGTATGCAATTTGTGCATATATATCAATATACAATTTGTGCATATGTATCAATATGCAATTTGTGCATATGTATCAATATGCAATTTGTGCATATGTATCAGTATGCAATTTGTGCATATGTATCAATATACAATTTGTGCATATGTATCAATATACAATTTGTGCATATGTATCAATATACAATTTGTGCATATGTATCAATATACAATTTGTGCATATGTATCAATATACAATTTGTGCATATATATCAATATGCAATTTGTGCATATGTATCAGTATGCAATTTGTGCATATGTATCAATATGCAATTTGTGCATATGTATCAATATGCAATTTGTGCATATGTATCAGTATGTAATTTGTGCATATGTATCAGTATGCAATTTGTGCATATGTATCAGTATGCAATTTGTGCATATGTATCAGTATGCAATTTGTGCATATGTATCAATATGCAATTTGTGCATATGTATCAATATGCAATTGGTGCATATGTATCAATATGCAATTTGTGCATATGTATCAATGTGCAATTTGTGCATATATATATATATATATATTCAAATATACAGTGTGTATATATTTCTGAATTCACATACAACATGCGCTTCTGTTAAATATATATGTTGTGCATATGTAAAGATCTCAAATGTACAAATTGTGTATATTAACTTTTCAAATATACATACTATATATAAATTGATGATTGTGTGTGTGCGTATATAATATATATATATATATATATATATACATATTTGAAAGGTAAAATGTATAAATATGAAAAAATATATAGATAGATGAATAAAATAAAATATGCATCAAGTGCGCTTGAAAGCAAATCACAACGTAAAATTAGGAAAATTTTTTCCTAATTTTACGTTGTGATTTGCTTTCAAGCGCACTTGATGCATATTTCATTTAATTCAAAGTAAAACGTTTCTATTGATCTCTCATTCTTGACGTTATTCTCGCATTACCTACGTACAGTTCAAAATACAACTGCCAAATACAACGCGCAACTTTATACACACAGATTTTTTGCTCCAAATTTACAGCATAGCAAGGAAGAAAAAAAAAAAGAAACAAAACACACTGAAAATGGATTCTACCTCCAAAATATATTTGTGATTAAATTTCAAACAAGTAAAATGTTTATTTTCCTAATTTTACGTTGTAATTTGGTTTCAATCGTACTTGATGCATATTTTATTTTATTCAAATTAAAACAACGTTTCTATTGAACTCTTATTCTTGACAATATATATGTTATTGTGTGTGTGTGTGTGTGTGTGCAGATATATTTCGATATGTATGCATTGTGCGTATATTAATGTCAAAAATAATTTTCCCATCTAAATTTTCACTTTATTAACCATAACACTTTTGTTTCTTCGCCCTGCATCCATTTTGTCTTTTCTATTCCATCATCAGCATCCACTTGTAGGTATTTATGTTGAAATTTAAGTCTATATATCTGCCCCATCAACGAAGTACAAATTGACCCCTCTGCCTTCAAACCAGTTTCTACCTCATTGCACCTCACCCCTCGCCTCCTATTTTTGTTTTTGCTTCTTGTATATTTGTACCTGCCTGGCATTGTTCGGGAATATTTATACTTTTGTTGCAATATTTTTAGCATAATAAGAAGAGTTTAATTATAAAGATTTGGGCGACTTTTATTTTTCATTTATTTTTAAAAAATTTTTATAACCAAAGGGGATAAGAATGAACCCAGAATCTCTTCCTAAAATGTACTGAATCTCTTTGAATTCCTCAGTAATAACATTTTGTCTTTACACAAGAAAACCACTATGCTTCTGCTGATCCTGACTGGATTAATTCTTTATCTGGAAAAGCTTCTTCGTCTCGATTTATGTTGCCATTTTTTATTTTAACTCAGAACAACTTAGAACTATTACAAGAATGGCTCTACACTTAAGAACTTTTATTTATTTTATGTTTTGTGTGTGTGTTTTTTTTTGTTTTTTTTAATCATGTTTGTTTTATTTATGAAATATTACACATTATTTACTTGCATCCAATTGCTATAAAACTATAATTTTGTTGAGGTAATGTTTTTATAATCCCTGTTTGACGATTGTGTCTTCTCTCTCTGAAAGGTTCATAAGAGTAGTGGTTGATGGGCAGAAATCAGAAGCTCACAGTATTAATGCTGGAATCCCTCAGGGGTCCATTCTGGGCCCAACTTTCTTCTTGATCCAAATCAATGATCTCCCAAAGCACACCCTAAGATCGTTTGTTGACATTTATGCTTACGACACTAGCATCTATGGTAAACGACCAAGTTCTCTCTGATTCTCTCCTCTGATCTTCAGCACATAGTGCAGTGGAGAAAGAGGTGGCTGGTTACTTTTAATACATCTAAAACCAAGCTTCTATCGTTACACCATCAATGCTCTGATCCCCGTATGGCATCAATTGAAATGAATGGCTCTCGTCTCAGTTTTATTTAGATATTTTGTCTTGTTGTAGAAAATTTTATTTTTTTGTGAAACAAGTTTCTAGTCCATTTACTTTAAAGGGGGTTAGGTGATTCTTGGTGGCCTCGGTTTTCTCAGGTGACACTGGGCACGACTTCTGTTAGTTCTTTAAAAAGGATACTTGCAAGCCTGTTGGTAAAAATCTTAGATTTTCAATTTCCACCATTCAGAATGAATAGTATAATGCACATTGGCACAAACTATAAAATCAAAAAGTCGAATTCAAATAGTAATTTGATTTATTGCATTTGGTTCCACTCGCGAAGGACAGCTTTTTTTTATATTCTATAGAGTTACCACTTATCAAGGTTTGGAAGCCACTCAAGGGTAAGGATTGATGAGTGTCAGCTGAGACAACATCGTGATGGTGGAAATTAGGTAAAACTTAATTATTCAAGAGGATGACTTGTTAAGAATTTGTTTATGTTGGACTTGATCAGCTGGAAAGTACCTCTGTAGTACTCTATTCCACAGACGAGCAGTTCTAAGGAAAAGAAAAAGCTTTGCTCATGCAATTTTTGCTTAGTTTTCATTATAGATAAAGAGATAAGTCATAGATAAAGAGTAAAAAAGATTTTTAATAATGGTTGTAGCTAGTCGAGTGTTGACCATGAATGCCTTGCAGGAGGGGTTGTAGAATGAAGTTCAGTCAAGCACCTGGGTAAAATAGCAACTTGTATTCAATGAATGATACATAATAATTTCCATGTGTTGAATACTGCTGCTTAGCTCTTATGAAAAAGTATTTTTTTGTTTTTTAAATATGCAAAAACGTTTGAAAAATAACTGATTTTATCCTTTATTTTCAATTTGAAGGTCACTGTTAATTGGTTGATATCCTCTCACAGGTTTATTTTGAAGCAACTGCTGTCTACAACCAACCCTATCGGTTGTATGAAAAACTCTTTTAGGGTTTTCATGCGTGTGTGACTTGTTTTTTTCCTTCTTTCTCTTTCGACTGCTGCTATTTCTTCCTCATCTTTTTATGTGACGATCATTTCTGTCACCTTGTTTCAGCCACGCAGAAATAAACCATCTTCCAATTTGGTAAAATGCCAGGAACTTGGAGCACTCTTCTCTGCACACTAAATTCAAGGCCTCTGTTTATCATAACTGCTCACTCCTAAAATCATTTGTATCTTTTTTCTCTCCACCTCGAATTTTGCTTCCAAAGGGGAGGTAACTCTATTACACTTAAAAACAAAAGTGCTTTGGTTTGAGTTACATATTTTTTATTTTCATGAAATGTTACAAAAGCCAAAAAATTAGGCACAAGGTCAACTTTGACTGCGGGATAGTATTTCATTTACTGCGGAAAGCTTTTTTTATTTTTGTTTCCCCAAGATGTTGGTGGTGGTGGTGGGGGGGGGGGAATCTCCCCTTGTCTAATTTGAATAACAATTGTTTGATATAAGGAAAATATTTCCACATTGATCAAATCTGATGTCTTTCAGACATTTCCGCCGATAGACGGAAAATACCGCCAGAATTAGTGTCGCTTTTATTATAGGAAAAAGACTAATCCACATGCGGCGAGCGACAAATGTTGAATATTTGTCTTCCTGAAGTCGAGCAAATTAAATGGACAGGCGAGCTCCGTTAACTCGGAGATATTATAATTTCTATGCGATATAAAAAGTTTTAAGTTGCGAGCCGACCGACTGCTTCTCTGAAAAAAGCCTTTCTTGGACATACACAAAAAGCGAACATACATACACACATTTTTGCTTTTATATATATTAGACTAGTGAGGGGTACCCGGCGTTGCCCGGGTGTTTGTAGGTGTGTGTGAAAAAAAACAGGTGCCCGTGAAAAAAAAAGCCTTGACGACGCGTAGTTGGAAAATAGTAAAGTGTGAAAAAAAAACAGGTGCGCGTTTTTGATTGACGTGATGGCGATAGGTATTCAGCAGTTAGCATTTTGTGCAGGACAGTTTTTAATGAGGTCAATAAATCGGTTTGTTTGTTTTTAAAAACCCGCTCCCCCGTCTGATATGACGAAGTCGACATTGACCAAACGTTACTTAGCTCTCTAGAGACCACTGGCGCTCTGGGCCTGTGATTAGAGTCGAGTTTCGCTTTTTTTTATACCAAAAACCGAATGTAACATGTGCCGATGCGGGAAATGTGGAATAATTAACGTTTGAAAGTCAATAAAATTGCATCTACTGTTTCATTTAAAACATTCAACACAATCTTGTGAACTTAAAAGACTAACCTCTTTATTTTTTTTAATTACATTTTGACCCCAAACAAGGCACATTGCCACTGTGTTGTAGGGGCTACTATCAGGAACATAGGCATCAGGGGTACTGTGTATGGAGTTGGGCAGCAAGATGTCGGTTCACGTGAACTTCTGCATGTCAGTACAGTTGGGGAAGCAGGGATCAGGAAGGGAATTCCAAAGTCTAGCACTTCTGGGGAAGAAACTACTGGAGTAGAAGGCTCTCTTACATCTAAGGATCTCTACTGTGAAGGGGTGGGATTTAGCTGTTTGTTGGGAGTATTTACGTCGAGGGGGCACAAGTGCTTGCAGTGCTCAGAGCATTCACCGTTAAAGTACTTGTAGAACAGGCAGAGGGATGCAACATTTCTTCGATAGAACAGAGGCTGAAATTTAGATGACAGTTCAGGACCTATCAGGTTGGCGACTCTCTTTTGAACCTTGTCTAGGAGCGAGAGACTAGTAGCAGATGCACCAGCCCAAATATGACAACAATACTCCATACATGGGCGAATGGTGGCCTTATAGAGGTATAAGATACTTTCGGGCGTTAGTATCTTTCTAGTACGGTAGAGAGAACCTACCTTCTTTGCAGCAGTCCTGGCAATACTCTCAATGTAATTGTTCCAACTCATGTTTCCTGTGAACGTTAGGCCGAGGAGTTTAAAAGATGTATTTTCAGATAAAGAGTCTTTGGCCATTGCTGTTGGTGGTAGAGAAGGTTTCTTGTAGGTATTGAAGGAAACAAGTTTAGTCTTAGCAGCATTGAATGTGACCATCCATTTTTGTCCTCATTCCACTACAGATTGAAGGTCATCCTCTAGTGCTTCTGCCATTTCTTTAGATATGTGTTCATTTGTTTTCCTGTCGTGTCTGTTATAGAGTGTGGTGTCGTCAGCATATATACCCATCTCACAGGCAATTTTGTCAAGGAGGTCATTTATGAATATTAAGAATAACAGAGATCCAAGGATAGACCCCTGAGGCACTCCCGCATTTATATCATATTGTTTAGATGTACGACCGTCAAGGACAACCTGGATTTTTCTCTTATCTAAGAAGGATTTAATTATGTTATGTATTCTTCCAGTGATACCATATGATCTGATTTTCCTGAGAAGACCTTCATGCCATACCCTGTCAAAAGCCTTAGATATATCTAGAGCTACTGCTCTACCCTCCCCTATTAAAGAAATTGAATAATGCTCCCTTGCAGCAAGCTTGAATTTCTTTTTGAATATGTAAATTTGAAGCGCACTGATCATCTGAATTTTATTTTATTTGTTATAACATTTCTAATTTTATTTAGTTTATTTGCAGAGTAATTTAAGCTTAAAAAACGTGACTTTATGGCTTGTGTCGAGCCCTGCAGCATGCAAAGAAAAAAAGTTTGTTTTCGTAAAGGAGGAATATAAGATAGAAACATGGTCCGTTGAAAGATTGTAGCGACAAACGTTACGTGGCAGGGATAAACAAAGGGAGGGGGGTGGGGGGGTCGCTGTTGGCGCAATCTATATATCTATAAAAGTGAACGTGTCTGTCTGTCTGTCTGTCTGTGTGTCTGTCTGTCTGTGTACATTTCCCTACGCAATAACTCTGTCAATTTTTAGTCTATAGACTCGAAATTTGAAATACCGGGTACTGAGATTTGGGAAAATCGATGTGACGGGTGTCAGCCAGAAATTTGGCTGTTAAGGGGTCAAATTTCAACGATTTGACCTTTAAGAACTCTACCAAACTCCTCCGACAATTTTGGGTCTAGACACTTGAAATTTTAGATATAGGTTCCTTGAACCTGGATCTAACTTAATAAAGTGATTTGAGCCCGAAACTATAAATTTTAAGGGGTCATAGTTTTAAAAAATTAACCATTTTTTTTGTTTTTTTGCTTTTTTTGCACAGCATACACCTCCGATTAAGAGGTCAAAATTCTACGATTTGACCTTTGAGAACTCTACCAAACTCCTCCTACAATTTGGAGTCTAAACACGTGAAATTTTATATATAGGTTCCGTGGACATGGATCTAACTTAATAACTGGATTTGAGCCCCAAACAATAAATGTTAAGGGGTCATAATAGGGGACAAATTTAAAATAAAAAGAAGACGTTTTTTTTTTTGATCAGCATACAACTCCAAACACCCGGGCAACGCCGGGCACCCATGCTAGTGAAATAGAAAGTTGACTAAGATGTCCATTTTAAAGCTGTCCCCACCTAATGTTCATTGCCGATAGTTCACTCAAATTGGCTCTTAGTTT